>NC_089847.1:28136431-28436431 GCF_035609145.1 Eleutherodactylus coqui | reverse complement strand
ATTTTTACTGTTGCATAGTAGTTCGAAGGACAAAGGTTCTTCAAATGGTGTAAGGGGTGGGACCATTTGGTTCCGGGCATCCCTGCTCTGTGAGCCCCATACCACTGGGACAAGTTTACTAAGGATTTCACCATAGGGCTATGTACAGCTGGCTAGTCTTTGTGTCACAATGTGACAGAAACTCAACAGTATGCACAACCATAGGTCCAATTTGAAGATGGTGGTCAGCAGAATGAAATGTGCATCATTGTAGTAGGACTGAAGCACTGAGACAAGCTTCACTATGCGCAACTCAACCCATCTGACATCATGCAAGAGCGGCTCCATAATACATAGCTCGCAACATTATGTGGAGTGTACAGACCTATTTGAATGCTCCAAAGTTGATGATGGCAATTTTGCAAAGATTTGCAGACTCAGGTTTGTGGTCAAGGCATCCATTTCCCCCTATGTGAACATACCCTAAAACACACCACAGAAAAACACTATATAAATTCATCCATCACATTTAATTTAAATATCAACAATTGTAGATAAAAAAAAGGATATTTGATTTGTGGAGAACAGCAATATACTGTACTACACAGGCCAACATCTACCTAAGGCCAGCAATGGTTTGGGAGCAGTGGGTTCTGTAGACCTCAAGGAGCACAGATAGTTTTGTTACTTTGTGGTAGCACAGTGGGTAGCACTGCCTTAAGGCTCATTTACACACAAAGACAATCTTTCAAACGATTGAAAGAGTGAAAGTTTTAGCGATCGCTTTCCATAAAGTAATAATAAGCACTGATGCCCATTAGCACTTTATCAGCTTCATTTGTGTGCAAATGAATGTCCAGAAGCTGTTTGCAAATCCCAGCATGTGGTCTGGACTTTGCACTCAGCTGCATTGTTTTTGGATGGGCTGCTCTGGGCTGTCAGCTGAATACAATGTAATCAGCTGCTCCTGTGGAGAACACAGTGTGCGAACCCTGCTATCTTTCTCCAGCTGAACAATGAAGAGTGAAAGATGGAAGCATTTACACACAACAATTATCACTCAAAAGCTATCATTTGAATGAATTTTAAGCGATAATTGTTATGTAAATGGGGCTTTACTTTGTGATGGCACATAGGCAGTTGTGTGTTACTTTGTGTTACTTTACTATTACTTTTCAGCACTATTACTATGGGAGGGCAGTGACAGGGTCAGATGTAACACCATGATAGTGAGAGTGTGCAGAGAATAATGGTGACTTGAAGAAGGCTTTATGGCAGACTTCACTTAGATAGAGAAGGGAAAGAATGGGAGGACATGCCACCTGTGATCACTGGAGATATCAGCACTGTAATCACAATCACTGCCTAAGGGCGAGCACCCACTGGCGTTTGCGTTGTTAGTGCGTGAAAAACGCAGCGATTTCGCATCTACGCGTTTGCGTTTTTCGCACGTTTTTTGCTGCGTTTTTTTTACGCAAAACGCGGAGAATGTCTCATCCTAAAACGTTGCATAGCGTTTCTATACCAACACACCCTACAGCACCTGTGAAGAATGCCCGCCCTTCCACAGTCTTCAGTAATGTTGTCTGCAAAAACGCCACGCGGCGCGTGCGAATTGCGTTGCGTTGCGTTTTTTCCGGGAGCATTGAAAACCATGGGAGAAGTTAGATTAAAAAAAGGAGCCAGAGTGTAAGGACAGCTGCGATGCGATTTTGCGGGGCGGGGCGATTTTAAAACGCCAGTGGACATGAGCACACTTTATCTCTATGCCTGTGCAGGAAAAACGCAAAACGCAGGTAAAAAAACGCCAGTGGGTGCTCGCCCTTAAGCTGGTATTGGACTACTATATGGTGACTGTTTCTTCCAATTTCGCACATTGGTCGTTCCAGTAGCGCTCCTAGAATGGCCAATGTGTGAACCTGGAAGAAGCAAAGCAGCAAGGCCAAACCCGATCTCTGTTCATCCATGTGAAGCAGACCTGGGCACCATTCGTACTACACAAGGCAGCAACCATCAAAGACTGGGATGGCGAATTATTACAAGAAGATGATGAAATCAAGCATAGGTGACGAGAATATACAGCAGAGCTGTATGCAAGCAAGCAAACAGACAACCTGTTGCATCACATACATCAAGTAGAACAAGAACCAGGCATTCTGGAGGAAGACGTCACATGGGCCCTGAAACAACTAACAAACAGGAAAGCTCCAGGCGCTGATCACATACCAGCCGAACTGCTCAAACCAGTGTCAGTCAATATCCTAATTGACCTATGTCAAAAGATCTGGAGTTGCATATTGTGGCCCAAAGACTGGACAAGATTTGTCTTCGTCATACTTCCATAAAAAGGTGATGCTCAAGAACGTTTCAATTACGGCACCATCACCCATTTTTTAAAATCATACAAAAACGCATTCCAACAATTGTTGAACGAGAACAGCCGGACATTCAAGCTGGCTTCCACAAAGGGCATGGCACCAGAGACCAAATCGCAAACCTGTGCAGGATCATGGAGAAGACCAAGAAGTATCAAAAGGACGTGTACATGTGTTCATCGCCTACAGCAAGGCATTTGATTGTGTTGTACATGACAAGCTTTGGAAGTGTCTACGGCAAATGGGCGTCCCAGAACATAATGAACAGCTTATAAAGTCGTTTTACAACAACCAAGAAGCAACAGTCAGGACAGCTTATGGAAACACGTATTGGTTCGGAATCGAGAAAGGCGCAAGGCAAGGCTGCATTCTATTACCAGTCCTTTTCAAGCTATACGCATAAACGATTATGAGGCGATCATTAGCAATCTGAGTAAAAATCGGTGGCAGAAATGTCAACAACCTCCGATATGCAGATGACACCACCCTGCTTGCGGAAAGTGAAAGGGAACTCGAATACCTTATCCAACGAGTGCAAAAGGAAAGTGAACACATGGGACTGTACCTCAACAGCAAGAAAGCAAAGCCATGACCACGGTAAGTAACGGTATAGTGAACATAAAAATTAACAACAAAGAAGTCGAGTAGGTCCAAGATTTCATCTTCCTTGGATCCAAAATACAATCAGGGCCACCACGAACATGTCAATCCTTGGAAATGAAAGAAGCGGTGAAAGACTGGAATGCATGGAGAACATTTACCCATAAAGTGACTAAAGGTCGGATGGGACTGAACGGTTATTCATCATCATGGTGACTGAATTATTTAGCGCTGTATTAGAGATGAGCTGCTGTAATATATACTGTATATTTATTTGTTTTCCACCAAAGACTCAGCAACAGGCAATCTGGACCTGAGATGAAGAGACGGATTACACTTGGTAGGAATGCAATGCAAAGTTGGAAAAGATCTGGAAAAGCAAGGAAATTAGCATTGCAACAAAAACCAGACTGGTCAATACAATCGTCTTTCCCATAATGATATGGTTGTGAAAGTTGGACACTCAGGAAAACTGACAGAAGGAAAATTGATGCGTTTGACCTATGGTGCTGGAGGAGAATACTACAGATACCTTGAACTGCCATGACAATGAACAAGGTAGTGTTAGATTGCGTCAAACCGAAAATATCACGAGAGGGCAAAATCATCAAACAGCGGCTCTCTTTTATGACCACGCACTAACTCACTGGAAACAGTACTGATGCTTGGCGAGGTCAGTGGGAAGAGAAGATCAGGACGACAAAGAACAAGATGGCTAGATGCAATCAAGGCAATCACCGAACTGAAAGAAGCCATGAAAGACAGGAATGGCCTACCTCTGGATTAACATTGCAGGATAATAGGCTGAACTGGCTGGACATGTCTTTTTTCAGCCTCCTATACTATGTTACAATGCCAAAATGGGGGAATAAAGAATACTTTTCCTAATCATCCAGGAGTGCTGCGATCTCTTGGATTATATAAATAGTTATATATGTGTATAATTGTTCTTGTGGGTATGGATGACAAATCATACATCTTAGGACTTGTGCAGCTAAAACTCTAACAACATCCCCATCGACTAGAGATGCATAAGACGGCTACTTGAGATCCAACAATGCAGCAGAAAGTTCTAAGTGGACCATGGGCATCATAAAGAGGAGGGGAGGCTCCAAGCTAAACTTTTTGCACCTGGGCCCATAGGCCCCTGCAGACATACTTTGCAAAGTATTCAGCTGATTTGTCGCCAGCACGAACCTCTGATCTCTCTCCAGTTTAAACTCTTTGGGACGCAATTGGACATGGTTGGACTTTGAGTCAATGGCCTCCCACAGATTTGTAATGAAGATGAACTATGAACTATGGTCATTACCAAATAGTAAACACACCCTCAGGACAGTATACAAGAACTCATTGAAGAGGTTTTCTTAAAACAGACATTTATAGTATATCCAAAGGATATGTCATACATTTTTGATAAGTGTCCCAACTCTGGTGCCACCATTCTTCATGAGAACATGGGTCACTGGACCATCATTCCACCTAGTGAGATGGTCACTGGCTATATATGTTATTCATACATATTGGAGCAGATTTATTATTGAACATTCAGAAGTTTTTTTGGTGCTAATTGCACCACATTTGGGATGTTTAGACTCTCTCAGACTCTTTTTTTCACTGTCTCTGAAAAATAGTCGTAGCTTTGTAAAATGGGAATGTGGCTTTGTGGAAGGGCGATGTAACTTAAGTGTGACATTGTGCCAAATTTGTGTCAACTAAATCGGACATAAAATAAGTCAACTAACAGATGGTATAAAGTTAGACTAGACAGTCTTAAGATGCACCAGATTTATCATCCAGCAGAGTCACTTTGATAAATCAGACACATTTTAAGAGATTTTAAGTTTGTACTGTCTAATTATTATTCAGTATTAGTAAGTCTAGCCCACTGGGTGTCCTTTTCTTCAATCAAGTCTATGGCAAAACAGGCGAACTTTGCTGACAATTCCCATAGGTTTGGACGGAGAGAAGCATTCATGTGTGGGCCCCTCTCCATTCAATAGAAAACCCCCTTTATTTTTTGGTTTCAATAACCTTTATTTAAACTTTTCATCTTCAGAACAAAATGCAGCATATTAAATAGTGGACTAGAGAGCCTTGTGTGGCGCTGAATGCTAAGGCAGCAGAATGCAGTCCTAAGCTCTCGATCACGACCTGAAGGTTGCAAGTTCAATCCCTGTGTGGTTTAGGTAGCCGACTGAAGGTTAACTCATCCTTCTGAGGTTGGTAAAATGAGTACCCAGTGGCTACCTGATGTTCCAGCCTTCCAGATGTGGTGAAATCTCAAGAGTACCTGTAAGTACTTTTTCATACACATATGTCTGGGTTCATCAATGTGACAGTTTCTGCAATTATGCGGATGTCAACACTTTTCCAATGTCTCAGTATAACTAAGTTCGATAATGTAAACACTTTTGCTTCCCAGAATGTGGCATTTCAGTAGGATTACATGTGAGCCAATGTTCATTAATGCTGAAGACGGAGAATTCTGGACTGTAAAACCAACCAAAGATGACAATAACCAAAAGACAGAGTCCCAGAACTGCTGGAGAAAAGGGCAACTCCACAATATATATATAACAGCGTTCCCCTGTTGCCACATTTCCTCCAGCAATCAGCCGAGCAATTGGGTTACATTTGAGCTAAACATACTGATGTATAATACTATTTTAGTGTAATCGGCATTAATGCCTCAACATGCTACATTTGAGCGGTTTATGAGCCAAAAATAGAGCTCGCTTCCACTCTTTATCACTGAAATTTTGGGCCAACTCCCACTCCTACTCTCTTAATGAATATGTTTTTTGAAAGTTAGCATGATCATGTAATAATGTATATATAGGCTTTAACCCATTAATTCCTTTAGAGAATATTTTGGATACATTTGTTTACCCCTAAATAAAATACGTTTATGCATATTTAGGAAATGTTGAATTGTAGGTACTTGTAATACAAGAGAGAAGAAAATATTTCAATTTTAGCTGTTCAAATGGAACAAGAGATTCCTCTTGCGAAATGGGCAAAAACACATGGGTGCATGTGCTAATACACTCGCTGCTATGGAGTGTATCAGTGCATGAATTGGGGTTTGTTTGTTTGTTTTTTCGGACTATTCAAACTCTGCACTATTAGGGTGCCTACCCACTGGCGTTTTTTTTTCCTGCGATGCTAAATTGCGTTTTGCGTTTTTTCTGAAGAGCAATTAGTATAGAATGTGTTCTTGTCCATTGGGGTTTTTTTTTTCCGGTCCGTTGCAATTTTTAACATAGGAACTGTCAGTTGCATATGTCTCCTTATTTTTCTCTTAATGCACCCATGATTGTCAATGGAAATTAACGAAAAAGCCGCGAAAAACGCGCCGAAAACGCTGCGTTTTTCACGCACGAAAATCGGCAACGCCAGTGGGTAGGCAAGATAGGTCCTGCCCTATCTTTCTCGCATGTAGTATTAACTAAGTGCAAGTCCTATCTTTTCTTGCACGTTCTATTAAGGCACGAGAACCCCAATAGTGGAAATTAAACCATTGAAATCAATGGTTTTGTTTTGTCTAGTTATGTGGGACTAAAACACGCCCTTCTGTTTAACCCCTAAGTATGCGAGCTTAGAACTACCCAATGAGTTTCACTTTGATAAATTCAAGTATGGGATAGCATATTGGAGCAAAGACATGTAATCCTTCGGAAGTGTACTGTGGGTTTTGCATAACCATGTCATGTTTTCCATGCTCAATGCCTTTAAGGATAATTGAGTCAATGGGAAAAGGGGAGAGGGTAGAGACAAATTTCATAATGGAATTACAAGTAGGGTCTTGGTTGAGACAGGAGAAGCTACGTAATGCTCTTCATGGATCCAATGTTTCTGGGTTTCAGATCTGCACTATAAAGTTAGTTGGGAGTCATGTTCCTAGATAATAATCTTGAATTTTTGGGAGACCTAGACCTCCCAATCATCTATCTTAAGTACAGATTGTGTTAGCCATGCAAGATTTATGTTGTGCCCAGACAAATTGAGGCAATAATTTATTGATATCTTTAAAAAAAACGTTGTGGTGGTTCCATAGGGAGAGGGCAGAATAGGTATAGTAATTTTGGCAGTAAAGGCATTTTAAAAATAGCTATTCTTCCCGCCCACGAAATCTTATATTTATAAAATCTTATATTTATAAATATATAGGTTCGAAATTGTATTGATAGAGTTTTTGTGGAAATCGGTTCTAACCTTACCCAAGTATTTTATACCTGCATTTCTGATCAAAAGAGTGCTAATTTTGTCGATGATGTAATGCGTCATAGGCAAGAGTTGACATTTTTGTGTATTTATTTTGCAGTAAGTGATCTGTCCAAACTCTTTTATCTTCTCCAATTCGTTTTCTAGACAAGACATGGGGTCTGTTATCATCAACATAATATTATCTGCGTATAACTATATTAAATTAAGTAATTTCTTATCTGTATTCCTTTGATTTAAGTACTTTCTCTGAGAGCCTGTGCCAATGGTTCCAGGGACAGTATAAAGATCAGCGGGCACAATGAACAACCTTGCTTGGTGCCATTTGTAATATTGAATTCAATTAATAAGGCCCCATTTGAAAATGTTTGCACTGTGGGGCAACCAAAAACAATTTTATCTAATGCCTTTTCAGAATCCAGAGGAAGAAAAGCTGTAGGAATTTAAATAGGTTTCAACATAATAGTGGAGATTTAAGACCCTTCTAGTATTTACTCGAGCCTGTCTAAAGGCCCATTTAGACACGATTATCGCTCAAAATGTGCTCAAAAGCTGTCTTTTGAGCGATAATCGTTGTGTCGAAATGTGCCCATCTTTCAGGTTTCTATCAAACAATGGTTTTCAGTTCTGCTGGAAAAGCATTGTTCGGCAGAAGAGCTGATAAACAGGACCGCATGCTGTGCTCTGCACAGGGAGAGCTGATTACAGCTGATAACATTATATCAGCTGTTCTCAGTTGTCAGCCCTGCTGGCAGAACAGCTGATAAGCAGGACCACACACTGTGTCTGATGTCCATGGTGCTGAATTCTCTATGGGATGCTATAGATTACTGTATGTACTCAAGTATAAGCAACTTTTTTAGCACATTTTTAAGGCTGAAAAAGCCCTCCTTGGCTTATACTCAAATCGCGAGTATTGCCTTCAGTGGGGTGGCCCCATTGAGGAAAATGGACTGCCGCCACCCCTGGAGTGATTTTCAGGGAAGGGCTTTAAATATAAGCTTTTCACTGAAAAATCATCCATAGCATGTATAAAAAATGAAAAAAATATATATATACTCACCTGTCCGCTGCTGCCGGGGCTCAGGCGCATCTAGTCGCTTGGGTCCTGTCATTGTAAGGAAGTTCTTTCAGAAGGCGGGTAATTTAAAATCCCCGCCTTCTGAAAGGCTGTGTCTGATTTGCTGAGTGCTCAGCCAATCACAGGCAGTGCTCAGCCATTCATTGAATGACAGCTGAGCACTGCCTGTGATCAGCCAATCACAGGCAGCACTTGGCCATTCAATAAATTCAATAATTGACAGTAAATAAAGAAGCATATTCATTTAGGCATGTTTTGTGCAAAACTGTTCATGGTAAGTAGGCAACTAGTTGTACCTGCTAGTTAACAAGAAAAAGGAAAAAAAGGAGATAGAAAAAGCTAACAGCAAATGGTCCTTCCCATAGCTGTGAATGAGAAGGAAAATGTAGCAGCTTTTCCAGAGTTGAGCATCAAGTGAGGGGTTAAAATTTTTCAAGTGATTACGAATTTTCTTGGTGTTCCAGAATTGCACACCAGCAGGGCAGATTTGTCAATTAGCGATGAGATTGTTTGCGAGTTTGCCACTCTTCTGGAAGTTGTTGGAAAATCAGTTTAGGGTCCTTAGTAGCTAGGCGGACATTTCATTTCCATTATCGCAAAAGACTAATCCTGTCATTTAGTGATTTAAATACAAAGGTAGTGTTGCTGTAGGTAATCAGAAGATGTAGAGGGAAACCCCACCATATGCAAATTTGATATCTCGAAAGTGACAAGAAGCCATTGTTATCTCTGAGCCAAGGTTGCTGCATAAAGATCTGTGAATAGAGATGCTTGATTTGGTGCTGGTGGTGAATCTAGTTTCCTGGCCGCTTCCAATAACTTATATTTTACATGGAAAAAGTGGATAATAGCCAAAAATATCTCTTGGCACATGATGTTCCAGATGTTCAGGACTGGAAAGTCTGTGTGTCCTATCTATTATAAAATCATGCAATAGGCACTCCAGTAGCAGTGTTTTCATCAGATTTTGCAGATATTGCATCAGCACGGAGGCAGACACGACGTTCTTTACGTTATTAGCACATGGCCTGTCCTCTAAGTCTGCCACTTTATTTCTAAACCAATCAAGTTTTAATTCCAATATAATGTGCATCTATGAGGTTATTATGTGACAATGTGAATTCTGCCATTTTAGTCTCTACATGAGTAATTCTGTTCTCTGCCTCAATTATAGCCAAGTTGAGAGGTTCGATGAGCTGAACAAAGTTGGATTGTAGAGAAATTTGCAGTGCTTTTAGCATAGCTTTCATGGAGGAATCAGTAACTGATACATCATTAACAGGAATGTTGTCAAAAATGGCGGGTGATGTAGCATTAGTAACTGTTTAATCACTCACCCCTGCTCCAGATTGTCCCTCCAGAGAGTTCAACTTCTGTTGTTGCTTTGTTGGACTAGCAGAGGTGGAAGAGGCCAAGTCTGCCATGTGGCCAGGAAGATGATTGAGAGCCCTGCCTGGCCTGATTTTTTCAGGACATCCCTTCGTATTTGCGAGCTAAATAGCATGGCTTGGACTGGAAGCCCCATTAACAGATGGCTCAGAGCTGTTCCTTTGCCTTGCTCCTTCGGAATGTTCATGCTTCAGTGAGTGCTCCATAGGTTCAGATTTCAGTAACCCGGGGTTGTCTTACAGAGCTGGAAAAAAGGCAGGTAATACTACTTCTTTGCTAGGAAACAGTCTCTTTACTTGGTAACAATCAGGTGTGATTTTTGGTGAGACACCACTTTTAGCTTGGGTTGGTGGAAGTAGTCCCCGGATTCCCCTGGGTCTCACTTTCTTGTGGCAACTTAAGCCCTCAGAATAACAACACTATGCGCCTGTGTGGTTTCTCCTTTCAGACAATCTTTCTCTGGAAAGGCCTCAGACAGACACCTTGAGTTCTGTAGACACTTTAAGGGCTTTAACCATTATGCCAGATTTATACTCTCCACTTCTTTGAAGTCTTAGTAACTGTGCATCAACATCAGCCTGAATAGGAACGTACCCTGACCCTACAAAAAATTCCTAATATAGTGGCAGGATTATGGCCATACTTCTCCTGGAGCTTGCTTACTGCCATTACAAGTTTATATATATAGATAGCAGCAATTTAAAGAGACAACACAATAACTACATGAAACAAACCGCTAAGGAAATCTGCATGACCTTACACTACCATAACCATTATTGTCTACTCTTTTTTTTTCTTTTCTTGCTCCTCTTTCTCTTCTTCTTTCTCCAATTATTCTGCCTCCTTTTCTTCTCCAGCTTCTTCTTCCTCTTCTTCTTCCTCCTTTTCCTCCTCCTTCTAGTCATCTTGTAATACCACAAGAGGGCTGCAGAGTACAGTTTAACCGGTTCGGTATAGGCAGGCACTGAAGGCTCTCAGGTAGTTCACATTATGTCGCACTTCACCTCTGCGTGATCCCATTGTGCCAATATGGCGAAACATTTTGATGGACATAATTATACCCATTGCCGGAAACATATTGTGGTTGTCACTGAGTGAACTCGCGATCCCACTGCATATTGAACTTTTTTATTAGAACTAGAATAGTCCTAATGTGAGGACACAGGCTGCAGTCAGTCAGGAGTGAGCAGAAGTTCAACACTTAGCACCGACTGCCAATGGGTTATGTCTAGAGATGAGTGAGCACCAAATTGCTCGTGTGCTCGTTACTCGGGATGAAATTTTCCTGATGCTCGAGGGTTCGTTTCGAGTAACGAACCCCATTGAAGTCAATGGGCGACCCGAGCATTTTTGTATATCGTCGATGCTCGCTAAGGTTTCCATTTGTGAAAATCTGGGCAATTCAAGAAAGTGATGGGAACGACACAGAAACGGATAGGGCAGGCGAGGGGCTACATGGTGGGCTGCATCTCAAGTTCACAGGTCCCACTATTAAGCCACAATAGTGGCAAGAGTGCCCCCCCCCTCCCAACAATTTTTACTTCTCAAAATCCCTCATTAGCAATGCATACCTTAGCTAAGCACCACACTACCTCCAACAAACCACAATCACTGCCTGCATGACACTCCGCTGCCACTTCTCCTGGGTTACATGCTGCCCAACCCCCCCCCCCCCCCCCCCGCACGACCCAGTGTCCACAGCGCACACCAAAGTGTCCCTGCGCAGCCTTCAGCTGCACTCATGCCACACCACCCTCATGTCTATTTTTAAGTGCGTCTGCCATGAGGAGGAACCGCAGGCACACACTGCAGAGGGTTGGCACGGCTAGGCAGCGACCCTCTTTAAAAGGGGCGGGGCGATAGCCCACAATGCTGTACAGAAGCAATGAGAAATATAATCCTGTGCCACCGCTATCAGGAGCTGCACACGTGGGCATAGCAATGGGGAACCTATGTGCCACACAATATTCATTCTGTCAAGGTGTCTGCATGCCCCAGTCAGACTGCGTTTTTTAATAAATAGTCACAGGCAGGTACAACTCCGCAATGGGAATTTCGTGTGCACCCACAGCATGGGTGGCTCCCTGGAACCCACCGGCTGTACATAAATGTATCCCATTGCAGTGCCCTGGACAGCAGAGCTAACGTCAGATTAAATGCAGGTGGGCTTCGGCCCACACTGCATGCCCCAACCTGACCGGGGTTTTTAATTCATAGACACAGGCAGGTACAACTCCCTATTGTGAAGTCCCTGTGGACCGACAGCATGGGTGGGTGCCAGGAAGCCACCGGCGGTACATAAATATATCCCATTGCATTGCTCATCACAGCTGAGGTAATGTCATGTTTAATGCAGGTGGGCTTCGGCCCACACTGCATGCCCCAGTCAGACTGGGGTTCTTTAGAAGTGGACACATGCAGTTACAACTCCGTGTGGACCGACAGCATGGGTGGGTGCCAGGAAGCCACCGGCGGTACAAAAATATATACCATTGCAGTGCCTAGCACAGCTGATGTAACGTCAGCTTTAATGCAGGTGGGCAAGAAATTAATTGGATTACACTATAGGCGAGGGCCCCAAAAAATTGGTGTACCAACAGTACTAATGTACGTCAGAAAAATTGCCCATGCCCAACCAAGAGGGCAGGTGAAACCATTAATCGCTTTGGTTAATGTGGCTTAATTTGTAACTAGGCCTGGAGGCAGCCCAGTTAAAATAAAAATTGGTTCAGGTGCAAGTTTCAACGCTTTAATGAGCATTGAAACGTATAAAAATTGTTTACAAAAATTATATGACTGAGCCTTGTGGGCCTAAGAAAAATTGCCCGTTCGGCGTGATTACGTCAGGTTTCAGGAGGAGGAGGATGAATATTATACACAGATTGATGAAGCTAAAAGGTCCCCGTTTTTGATGGTGATAGAGAACAATGCTTCCATCCGCGGGTACAGCCTACGTATTGTTTAGGTATCGCTGCTGTCCGCTGGTGGAGAAGAGAAGTCTGGGGAAATCCAGGCTTTGTTCATCTTGATGAGTGTAAGCCTGTCGGCACTGTCGGTTGACAGGCAGGTACGCTTATCTGTGATGATTCCCCCAGCCGCACTAAACACCCTCTCTGACAAGACGCTAGCCGCAGGACAAGCAAGCACCTCCAGGGCATACAGCGCGAGTTCAGGCCACATGTCCAGCTTCGACACCCAGTAGTTGTAGGGGGCAGAGGCGTCACGGAGGACGGTCGTGCGATCGGCTACGTACTCCCTCACCATCCTTTTACAGTGCTCCCGCCAACTCAGCCTTGACTGGGGAGCGGTGACACAGTCTTGCTGGGGAGCCAGAAAGCTGTCAAAGGCCTTAGAGAGTGTTCCCCTGCCTGTGCTGTACATGCTGCCTGATCTCCGCGTCTCCCCTGCTACCTGGCCCTCGGAACTGCGCCTTCGGCCACTAGCGCTGTCGGATGGGAATTTTACCATCAGTTTGTCCGCCAGGGTCCTGTGGTATAGCATCACTCTCGAACCCCTTTCCTCTTCGGGTATGAGAGTAGAAAGGTTCTCCTTATACCGTGGGTCGAGCAGTGTGTACACCCAGTAATCCGTAGTGGCCATACACGCTGAAAGGATGACAGGCAAGCAGCATGGGTACCCTCAGCAGTGGGCCAAGCTGTCTCTTCCCCCTCCTCCTCATCCTCCTCATGCTCCTCCTCCTCCTCCTCAACGCGCTTAAATATAGACAGGAGGGTGCTCTGACTATCCAGCGACATACTGTCTTGCCCCGCCTCTGTTTCCGAGTGCAAAGCATCTGCCTTTATGCTTTGCAGGGAACTGCTCAAGAGGCATAGCAGAGGAATGGTGACGCTAATGATTGCAGCATCGCCGCTCACCATCTGGGTAGACTCCTCAAAGTTTACAAGGATCTGGCAGATGTCTGCCAACCAGGCCCACTCTTCTGTAAAGAATTGAGGAGGCTGACTCCCACTGCGCCGCCCATGTTGGAGTTGGTATTCCACTATAGCTCTACACTGCTCATAGAGCCTGGCCAACATGTGGAGCGTAGAGTTCCACTGTGTGGGCACGTCGCACAGCAGTCGGTGCACTGGCAGATGAAACCGATGTTGCAGGGTGCGCAGGGTGGCAGCGTCCGTGTGGGACTTGCGGAAATGTGCGCAGAGGCGGCGCACCTTTCCGAGCAGGTCTGACAAGTGTGGGTAGCTTTTCAGAAAGTGCTGAACCACCAAATTAAAGACGTGAGCCAGGCATGGCACGTGCGTGAGGCTGCCGAGCTGCAGAGCCGCCACCAGGTTACGGCCGTTGTCACACACGACCATGCCCGGTTGGAGGCTCAGCGGCGCAAGCCAGCGGTCGGTCTGCTCTGTCAGACCCTGCAGCAGTTCGTGGGCCGTGTGCCTCTTCTCTCCTAAGCTGAGTAGTTTCAGCACGGCCTGCTGACGCTTGCCCACCGCTGTGCTGCCGTGCCGCGCGACACCGACTGCTGGCGACGTGCTGCTGCTGACACATCTTGATTGCGAGACAGAGGTTGCGTAGGAGGAGGAGGAGGGTGGTTTAGTGGAGGAAGCATACACCGCCGCAGATACCACCACCGAGCTGGGGCCCGCAATTCTGGGGGTGGGTTGGACGTGAGCGGTCCCAGGCTCTGACTCTGTCCCAGCCTCCACTAAATTCACCCAATGTGCCGTCAGGGAGATATAGTGGCCCTGCCCGCCTGTGCTTGTCCTTGTGTCCGTTGTTAAGTGGACCTTGGCAGTAACCGCGTTGGTGATGGCGCGTACAATGTTGCGGGAGACATGGTCGTGCAGGGCTGGGACGGCACATCGGGAAAAGTAGTGGCGACTGGGAACTGAGTAGCGCGGGGCCGCCGCCGCCATCATACTTTTGAAAGCCTCCGTTTCCACAACCCTATACGGCAGCATCTCCAGGCTGATAAATTTGGCTATGTGCACGTTTAACGCTTGAGCGTGCGGGTGCGTGGCAGCATACTTGCGCTTGCGCTCCAACACTTGCGCTAGCGACGGCTGGACGGTGCGCTGAGAGACATTGGTGGATGGGGCCGAGGACAGCGGAGGTGAGGGTGTGGGTGCAGGCCAGGAGACGGTAGTGCCTGTGTCCTGAGAGGGGGGTTGGATCTCAGTGGCAGGTTGGGGCACAGGGGGAGAGGCAGCGGTGCAAACCGGAGGCGGTGAACGGCCTTCGTCCCACCTTGTGGGGTGCTTGGCCATCAAATGTCTGCGCATGCTGGTGGTGGTGAGGCTGGTGGTGGTGGCTCCCCGGCTGATCTTGGCGCGACAAAGGTTGTACACCACTGTTCGTCGGTCGTCTGCACTCTCAGTGAAAAACTGCCAGACCTTTGAGCGCCTCGGCCTCTGCAGGGTGGCATGGCGCGAGGGTGCGCTTTGGGAAACAGTTAGTGGATTATTCGGTCTGGCCCTGCCTCTACCCCTGGCCACCGCACTGCCTCTTCCAACCTGCCCTGCTGCTGCACCTGCCTCCCCCTCTGAAGACCTGTCCTCAGTAGGCGTAGCAAACCAAGTGGGGTCAGTCACCTCATCGTCCTGCTGCTCTTCCTCCGAATCCTCTGTGCGCTCCTCCCTCGGACTTACTCCAATTACTACTACCTGAGTGATAGACAACTGTGTCTCATCGTCATCGTCCTCCTCACCCACTGAAAGCTCCTGAGACAGTTGCCGGAAGTCCCCAGCCTCATCCCCCGGACCCCGGGAACTTTCCAAAGGTTGGGCATCGGTCACGACAAACTCCTCCAGTGGGAGAGGATTCGGAACCATTGCTGCCCATTCTGGGCAGGGGCCCGAGAACAGTTCCTGGGAGTCTGCCTGCTCCTCAGAATGTGTCATTGTAAAGGAGTGAGGAGGCTGGGAGGAAGGAGGAGCAGCAGCCAGAGGATTCAGAATTGCAGCAGTGGACGGGGCAGAATTCTGGGTCATTGATAGATTGCTGGATGCACTTTCTACACCTGGATCAAGAGCTCGGCCTGTGCCCACACCCTGACTTGGGCCTCCGCGTCCTCGCCCGCGTCCACGTCCTCTAGGCCTACCCCTACCCCTCAGCATGCTGTATTACCGGTAGTACAGAAACAGAATGCTGTAATTAAATGTGCCGCTTATTGGCCTGTGGTTGGAGGCTGACTTCGCTTACGGAACGCACAGCAGAGGCAGGAAAGAATTTTGCGCAAGCCTGCTGTAACACTTAGCTGGCTGCATATGAATTAGGACAACTACCCCCAGCAGAGACGCAGTACAATCAGGACGGTGACAGGCAGCCCAAATACATTTTTTTTCCCAAATTTTTTTGGAAAAGCCCATTGCCTATATAGACTGGATATGTCTTTCACTGTCCCTGCCTCACCACCACTACTGGCCCTGGACTATGTAAAATTACTGCAGACTGTTTCACTCTGGACAGGATGACAGCGGTGATGTAAGAGGCAACGCAGAGCCAGGAAAGAATTTTGCGCAAGCCTGCTGTAACACTTAGCTGGCTGCGTATGAATTAGGACAACTACCCCCAGCAGAGATTCAGTACAGTCAGGACGGTCACAGGCAGCCCAAATAGATTTTTTTTCCCAAATTTTTTTGGAAAAGCCCACTGCCTATATAGACTGGATATGTCTTTCACTGTCCCTGCCTCACCACCACTACTGGCCGTGGACTATGTAAAATTACTGCAGGACGCAATGCTCTGCACGGCCGATATACAAAAAAAAAAATGTGCAACACTGCAAAAAGCAGCCTCCACAGTACTGCACACGGTCAGATGTGGCCCTAAGAAGGACCGTTGGGGTTCTTGCAGCCTAAAATCAATCCTAACACTCTCCCTATAGCAGCTCCGGCATCAGCAGCACTTTCCCTGATCTCTGTCAGAATGCATCTTTGGCGAGCCGCGGGAGGGGCCGATTTATATACTCGGGTGACACCTGATCTCGCCAGCCACTCACTGCAGGGGGGTGGTATAGGGCTTGAACGTCGCAGGGGGAAGTTGTAATGCCTTCCCTGTCTTTCTATTGGCCAGAAAAGCGCGCTAACGTCTCAGAGATGAAAGTGAAAGTAACTTGAACATCGCGTGGTGCTCGCCTCTAGTAACGAGCATCTCGAACACGCTAATACTCGAACGAGTATCAAGCTCGGACGAGTACGTTCGCTCATCTCTAGTTATGTCCGACTTAAATTGACAGTGAGTAATGGGAACCACCCATCTGACATATTTCCATCAAAGCTAACAACTAATTCAGGGGAATAGGGGGGAAGGGATGGTTAGAGGGACAAAAAGAGAGATTGTTGGAGTCAGTAGGGCAGTACCTGTAAAGCTACATAACTGGACACGCTGCCATGAGGATATGACAGGTCTGCTTTAAAGGGGTTGTCCAGTTACCAGACAATCCCGCTTCAGTAAGACTGCCTTATTAAAATAATAAACAGAACTATACTTACCCCTCTACCAGTATCAGCATCTAGTGCTGAAGCCCTGCTGTGGTCCCAGTGTTTATTGAGACATATGATGTCACAGGAAATCAGGTGACTGCTGTAGAATTACCACTTGTTCTCCTGGCATTGGCACTCACATCCTGAGCTCCATGTCATAAGCTCATGAATGTGATATGGCAACCTTCCATTAGATGCAGTGGTCATTAGATTTCCTATGACATCAAACACAATGAGGTACCAGCATGGGGCTGCAGAGGGGTGAGAATAGTTCAGCTTATTTTTTTTAATACAGGCAGTCCTACTAAAGGAGCTTGTCTTGTAACTGGACAACCTATTTAATTGTGATCAGATTTCGTTACATTTTATGTGGTGTATTGCAACACTGTTGTAACTTGTAAGAAATTTTGGTAAAATTTTAAGAAAAATAGGTCATGAGCAAATGACATTTTTCCCATATTATAATCTTTTTCTCCTATATAAATAGTTGATCCTGAAACCTTCTGTACTTGAATATATCTCCATAAAAAAACCTTCCTCTTGATCTCATCTACAAAGATTTGTAACAGATATGTTCGTTTCACCTTTGATAGGATATTCAGGTTTCATGCAGTATAGGTAATTGGTATGAGTTGTCCTTTTAACCTTAGTTTGAGAGAAGAGATATTATTGCCACCCTTTAGAAGAGGGTATATCAATTGTGTAGTCCACAGAGATCTATCTGTGAACTGGGTGGTGAGGCTAGACCTACAGGTCACTCCTTACAGCGCTTCTCTAATACCTCCTTGCTTCATGTATAAGGTTAAAAATAAGTAGTGCGAATTGTTTAATGTGCAATGCTCACTCATGCATCAAATGATCAGAAGCATCAATGCATATGGGCATGAGTTTGTCATTTTGAAGGATTCATAGTACAAATGATAATATACTTCGACCTCGTGAATATGAAGATGACCTAAATCTACATATCCACACTTTTCTGTATGGTTAATATATATAAGACATGTATACAAAGAAAACCAAACAATCCTGCAGCGGATGCATGTAATCTATTCAAAACAATGTCTCCTTAAATTGAAACCAGCTAATTGATTAGCTAATCTCAGTGGGTCTAATATTGAATACCCCTTGTGATAAAAGTTCATTGAGGAATCTGGATATAGAATGTAGTTTTGCATGCCAGCCATATATTTAAAGGGGTTTTCCACCAAAAATACTGTTGATGATCTATCCTCAAGATCAGATGTCAGCTGACAGTGCCGAGATACACTGGAGTCAGAGCGGAAGCCATTGCTCCGAACCCTGGGTAATGGGTGGCACTTGTAAATTCAGGCTGGGGTCCCACTTATTTTAATGAGAACTAAGTAATGTAATAACAAACAAACAGTTGTAACATTCATATATTTTATTGAGCACATTGAGTAAGCATCCATAGTGCACAGAGAAAAAATAAGTGAACCCTTGAAATAAATAACCCGCAGGTCCCCTTTAGCAGCAATGGCATCAATCAACATTTTCTGCAGATAAGGTTTGAACAGGAGGAATTTTGGAGCATTCCTCTCATCAAATGTGTTTCAGTTTATCAATATTTCTGGGATGCCTTGCATGTATAGTTCTCTTCAGATGATCTTCAGCATCTCAGTAGGGTTAAGATCTGGACTCTGCACTGGTAAGCTTTACAGAATGTGCTCAATAAAACACATGACTAGTATAGTAATAGACAATACAGAAATCCAGCTAAATTGAAAAGAAAAAAAAGTGTGTCTTTAAAACTTGCTGTTCTTTAGATCGTGTGCCTGCCAGCATTTATTCAGTATCACAGCAATGTGTACAGCATATCACAAACACAGTCCATATAACGCTCTTTAGCACCCCACCTGGGCGTTAGTCCAGGGTTGTCGTTCCTGATATCTCAAAAGATAGTTACCCGCGGCACTCCTAATTATGCTTAATGATGCAGAGGTCTTAGGCCGACTGCAGACGAGCGGGTCGGATCCGACGGCGAGGATTCTCGCCGCGGGACCCGACCCCAGCGCCTGCGGGGAGGAGCGCCTACTTACCCGCGTCCGGCTGCCCCGGCTCTTTCATGTGCCGGCTGCCAGGCAGCCGGCGCATGCGCAGACCGGAGCCGGCGGCCGGGTGAGTGACATTTCTGTGCGGAGCTCTGCGAGCCCCGCACAGAAATAGGACATGCTGCGGTTTGTTTGCCGCGCGAGATTTCGCGCGGCCGTCTGCATAGGAGTGCGTATTGTAATGCACTCCTATGCAAGCTTTCAGTGGCGGAAATCTCGCCGCGGGATTTCCGCCCGTGTGCAGGCGGCCTTAAAGTGTATGCACAGCCACTCATGGGACCATGGACCTCCAGTCCCCGTGTAGTAGTCAGAAAGAAGTAGTGGCAGCATCCAGTGGTGAATTTAGATAAAAGCCAACTTTTATTACTCCATATTGTAAAAAAAATACAGACAATGTTTCAACTAAAAGTAGTCTTTCTCAAGCTAGGTTGTCGTTCCTGTCAGACTCTGGCCGTCCTTTCTTGCCTCCACTGGGGTATAAGTCCAGGGTTGTCGCCCCGTTAGACTCGGGCCTTTGTTGGTCCACCTTGGACTACCAGCCTGCAGCACCTTTGCTCTGCTGAGCTGTCACTTCCACTCTGATTCTGGCAGGAACTGGTTTTTATATATCCCATTTCCTGCCCCACTCAGGTATTATACCTCTCTATCCCTTTTGTATCGTATCAGAATGCCTGTTTAGCACCCTCTGCATGGCATGTAGATACTACACTGCTACAATATGTATAGTTGTAGTGGCGAAAATGGCTCCTACAAAAGCACCTTGCCTTTAAATGGGGGCACTCAGTTCATGTATAACCAGCAGGAGTTAACCACTCCTTAAGTAACCACTACTTAATTTTCCCTACGACAGAGCTATTAGTAATCGGCCAGGTGGACAGTTAATTTTGATTGGTCACTGGCAGATTGAAGTTTGACTTGCTGCAAGCCAGTGGAGTCACAATTGGGAGGCAATTGATCATGCAGGTGTGGGGAGTGAGGAGAGAGAGGTAGGAGAGGAGTCGTGTCATAGTGATAGTGAAAAGATCGTCAGTCAGATCAGAACAGTGAAGTCCGCAGAGTTTGTCAGTAAGTCAGCTGTTAAACAAGTTAACCGTATGGTTAGTCAAGGTGAGCGTGTGTAGTTGAGAGGAGCTAGTCAGACAAGTGAGAGAGTTAGAAAGTAAAAATCTTCGGGCGTCCATCAGAGAGAGAGGGACAGTGTTAGTGTGCATAGAGAGTGAGTTAGGATTACTGGGAGAAGAAAGATCTCTTTCGGCATTGGAGTCAGGGAGCTGCCAGAAGAGTTGTTGGATCCAGAGGCGAGTTGTGGCCTGTCACAGGAGAGTCCCTGCGAGGTGGCTGAGACACGAGAGGTAAAACACAGAAGTATTCGATTTACCATGAAGAACAGTGTTATGATTGCGAAAACCAGAGCCACGGAATACCCTCATAACCTGGTCCAAAACTAAGGTGTATACTTCTCACAGCTCACACTTCTGAAGAGCCATTAAACCGGCCCAAGGAAAACTAACAGCACTGTCATATGTTACCCAGAGCATCATCTCTGTCTGTATCCCGAGGAATCCCAGGTACATTATTCATGGTAATGATACTCCTAACATGTAAAGAGAATAACCCCTTTTAATGAAAGGCTTGTATGTGTGCACTGATATATGATCACTACTGGCATCAACAAAGAAATGGAAAAGAAATGTATCAATTTTAAACCCTGGTTCTCGTGATTTGTTAATTGCATCACATTTAACATTCGTGTGCTAACGTAGTGCTGGCGTCACGATTTACTAATAAAATAAATAAAAAATCACAATAATGCCACAAAGAGGCTGTTGTGACTCTGTCGCAGATGACAAGAGCACCTAAGCAGCCGCCTCTTGCATATATATATATATATATATATATATATATATATATATATTGCATATTTTGTGAAACTACTGTGCATCACTGAGCATTTAGCAGATCAGTGTATTGCTGGTTAATACTCTACACACTTGTGTTCTACATTAGTTCCTTTGGTGCTTAGTGAAGCTGCTTACAAAGGTCCTTCCCATACATTTTAAATCACATACTGCTGCTTTGACAGTGCCTGTTAGGTTCAATTAGATTCATTAGCTCCTTTCTAAGGAGCATTACTTTGTGGAAAGAGCTGAAGCAGCTGTCTGGACTAATTTTGCTTTTCTTATACCAGGAATTCAATTTTTAATACCCCAGCTGTCTAAAACACATACCAGGAAACAAGAAAAGCGGACATCTCCTACCAGCCCCTTGAAATATATAATATGGTTATATTAAGATAATGTGATTTACTCTTCTATGTAAAGCCATTTTATTGCACTCTAGGGGGTATTTTTCAAGTCAACCACATTTTAATAATTCTAAGCTTTTCATATTACTGCAATGTGTGTACTACTTATTCAACTGTAATGAATATCGTTATTTTTTTTTTAATAATGAGTCATACAGAAAGTAAAAAAGGAAAGAGGACTTGTAAGGATAACTGGTTTGATCTTGCAGCACCCTTAATGTTGCTAGGCTGCTCGAGCATTTAATCATAGCTGGCTTTTTTGTAGGCGATGTCATACCTTACTAGTTATGGGGGATATAACCATTGGGAAACCAATCACCTCTAAAAGAAGAGTCAGAAGTAAAATAATGCACAGCAGCTCCATTGGATCTTATTAAGTACACAGAGGACTTCCTAACCCTGCTCTGTGCAGAATATCCCCTGGTTTACCAAAGTAGCACTGCATCGAACCTATTCAGCCTCTTTGTTCTAGGATTTTAGGAGGACATTCCTAAAGTTGCATTCACATAAATCCGTATTGCTAGGAAATGCCATCATTTACATGATGAAGAAAATTGCAGTAATGTATTAGCTTCTGTAGCATCCCTGTGATGTTACACTTCTTCATAGAATCATAGAATGGTAGCGTTGGATGGGACCTCCAGGGTCATCGGGTCCAACCCCCTGCTCAATGCAGGATTCACTAAATCATCCCAGACAGATATTTGTCCAACCTCTGTTTGAACACTTCCATTGAAGGAGAACTCACCACCTCCCTTGGTAACCTGTTCCACTCATTGATCACCCTCACTGTCAGAAAGTTTTTTCTAATATCTAATCTGTGTCTCCTCCCTTTCAGCTTCATCCCATTGCTTCTAGTCTTTTCTTGTGCAAATGAGAATAGGGCTGATCCCTCTGCACTGTAACAGCCCTTCAGATATTATTTCTTGCACTTAAAACATAGTTTTAACAGAAGATAATATACTGTAGATGGATTGTGCATTCCTTGAAAACTATTGCTGGTCCAGTAGAAGGCAGACTTGAAAATATACCTGATACCAGGAGAGTTATCTCTACAATTTTCCTTCAAATCTATGCTAGCAGTTCATGGATCCTTGTGATTCATACCAATCTTATGTCTTTCTTTGCACCACAATCTTCTTTTATTCTACTATGCGGCTAGGTGCACACTGTCTGTATTACTCCACGGACAGCATATAGCCCCATTATAGGTTTAGGAGGCTGTGTACATTGATGTTTTTTTCATGTGGACCAATAGGCCACATGAAAGAACTCACGGTACGTTCTATTCTCATCTGTTTCAAGGATTAGAAATACGGCATTCCAGTGCATGTAATGTGCATCGTTTATGTAAATCAGTCAGCACATAGACTGGTCTCTGTGTGCTCTTCAATGTGAATTGTGCTCTAGCCTCTTGAGCTCAACTTGTATTCACTTCTTGTGTGCTGGAGGTCTGCTTTACAGTAAGTGTTCTTTAAATTCCTTGCCAACTATGGCTCATCTGGTATAAGTAAACCAAAAAAAATGTTAAAGGATTCCAGTCTCTCGAACAGTTTGTTGTGCATTGACCTATCAAAGTTAGTGGGTACAGTTGAACCTTGAGATATATAATGATCATATGCCTCAAAATTCTCTTATTGCACCTTTCTTCTTCGTACCATTCTACAATGAGATGCATAGTATATATCTAGAAGAATTTCCTCCTTGTGAAATATGGCCAATTCAGGAAGAGTGAACAAAGAAAACTTGAAGAGATACTCATTACCAGGACATCCAGCTGTACAGTGTAATACAACGCTATATAAATGGGTTCAATAGATTTTGATATTCATGGTCATCTATTGTCCCAAAAAATATTTAGTAAAACTCACATTGGTACCTTTAAACAACAAAAATTAAAATATTGTTCTGCAAGTTCTTTGTAAGTCATGGTCATTGCCAACAAGAAAACCTGAAATAACATCAATTACCAGGGTCATCAGCTGCACAGGGGTCCATAAAAGTCATACTAGTAGGTACAGTTGATCTTTATGATTTATGGAAATGTTTCAAAAATTCTTCTCATTGGTACAATTCTGTAACAAGATTCTTTAAATGTTTGTTATGTTCCTTGCCAACCATGGTTGTAGTAATGGGTGTCAACTACTACAAGAGTCAATTATAATCCTTGCTTTTCCTCGCAGCTCATCGTATCCTGAGATGTGTGACACAAGATGACTTCATGATATGCTGTGGGAAATGTTTAAACTACATAAGTCTACGTCTCACCACTCATGGGTTGTGGTGCGAATTGGAGCCTGTTGAGTGTTTTGCTAACATATCATAGTAATATACTGAATTTTTGCCATAAGTAACTGGACTCCTCAACAAAATTTGTGGAAAATTAAAGGAATATTCCAGAAACTGGGCAACATTTTAAAAACTTTCCTCATATTATTGCCATCGTTATTTAAAATGGCCACCGGAAAGTGCAAAAACTACATTTCCAACAATGCCCCATTGCCAGTTACTGATAAGTGTGTATTAAAAATTGTATAAACTGAGTCATCATCGCAGAAATTGAAGATAGTTAGAATGCCTGACCAGTAACATTGTGTAGCAACAGTTTGTAACATTGCATACCAATGGAGAACTAAGCATGGGGGATGGAGACCGCTGGTAAAGTCATATATCTGCAGCTTTGTAAAACAAGTTGTAACATAATATTGCAAAATTCCATGTTATCGCCTTTTGAAGAATATAGATTACACTTTGAATCACTGGAATACTTCTTTAGGCCTCGGTCACACGGGCGTTTTTTCTCGCGATTTGCGGATCGCATGATGGATACGCATCCGCAAATCGCGTGACCGGGGCCAAAAAATCACCCGAAAAACTGCTCCTAGCCGCATTTCATTAGAAACGGGCCGGAGCAGTGCAGCGCTGTCCAGCGCATTGAATTCAATGGAGCCGGCAATACAGCCGGCTCCATTGAAAGCAATAGGCTGCGGGCATTCAGCTGAAAGCTGCCCCTGATTGGTCCCTGCGCTGAGCCAATCAGAGGAAGCACTCACTCACCCATTCATGAATTCATGAATGGGTGAGTGAGAGCTGCCTCTGATTGGTGAGGGCTGTGACCAATCAGAGGCAGCTCATTCAGCAGGCGGGGATTTTAAATCCCCAGCTGCTGAATACTACTCATAGCAGTTCAGGAGAACTGCCGCCGGCCGCGGCTGAACTCCGTCTGCCGGGACAAGGTGAGTATTTTTTTTTTTTACTTTTTACACATTTCTGGATGAATTTAAGGGAAGGGCTTATATTTTTAAGCCCTTCCCGAAAATTCATCGTGCGATCGCCGGCAGCCCATTGCTTTCAATGGAGCCGGCTGTATTGCCGGCTCCATTGAATTCAATGGGCAAACATCATTCTTCTCTGCCACCGCTGTTACAGCTATGGCAGAGGAGAATGATTTGTCTAGTATATGTTCTCAATGGGGTCGGCGCTGCTGCCGCCGGCCCCATTGAGCGCATATAGAGAAGAGAACAGGAATCGCAGATCGCAGATAGGTGCGATCTGCGATTTCTGTTCTATAATTTATCGGACGAGCGCATAAAAAGCGCTCATGTGTCCGATACCATTGCAAAGCAATGGCTTTATAAAATCACACATCGCATGCCCATGCGCAGATCGCACGGAAAATCGCCTGTGTGACTGAGGCCTTAAGGGTCGACACATCTGTAGGATTATCTCTTGTACATTGTCCTATCAATGCCATACTAGTAGGCACAGTTATCCATATGCTGTCCTATACAAAGCTATACTACACTATACTTCGAGAACCATGGAAATTTAATATCTCAAAAATCTCTTATACACTCTTTTTTTTATACCATTCATCAATAAGATTTCTATAAGCCTCTTACCAACTATAAAACTTGACAACGGAGATGCACTCCCCAAGGATATCAAGTAGAAATGCCAAGATCTTCACAAGACCAGGATATAGTATATCCAATTTATTGTAATCCACAAAATTAAACAAAAGTCCATAGAGACATGTTTCGAAGCAGAAAGCACCTTCCTCCAGATTTGACAGGTGTCTCTATGGCATTTCTTTAATTTTGTGGATTACGATAAATTGGATGTATTATATCCTGGTGTTGTGAAGGTCTTAAAATGTCCACCTGATATTCATGGGGAAGCACATCTCCGTTGTCAAGCTTTGCAGTCAATTAACTCTGGCTTATTCGGAGGACCTCATTTTTGGTGATTGTGGCATACTCCAGGATATTATTTTAGTATTTATCGATGTGTTCTGAGCAAAAATTATTATTTTTTAGATTTTTACTAACCACAGTCAGTCCCAAATAAGTCAACCAAGAAAATTTGAAAGCATCTATGCATTGTCTTATCAAAGTTGTACTAACAGTCACAGTTGATGATCCACTGTGATTCCAGTAGAATGCAAAAAACATTTAGGGCTCCCACCCACTGGCATTTTTTTCTCCACTGCGCTGCGAGAGTAAGTGAAAACTCTCGCAGAGCAGTGCGAGAAAATCGCTGCAATATCGCTGCGACAGTCTTTTCAATAGGGCAAGCGGCAGCAGCGCTAGCCCCATTGAAAAGATATGGAGAATGCCGCAGACTTCTGCCACAGCTGTGACAGCTGTCACAGCTGTGGCAGGAGTTTCCTTCATCCCCGTGGGGACCGCGGGGATGAAGGAACCCTCTGTCACAGCTGTGTAATCTGTCACAGCTGTGGCAGAAGTCCGCGGCATGCTATCCCATTGCTTTCAATGGGATCGGCAGCAGTGCCCATCCCATTGAAAGCAGTGGTTTATGACAAGCCCTGCATAATGATTATCGGAGAAGGGCTTGAAATATATACCCTTCCCCGATAATCATAAAAAAGTGGTTAAAAAAATAATAAAAAAGTTACTCACCTCTCCTGCTGTCAGCCGCGTCCTTCGGCTGGCTCCCCGGCACTGCTACTGAGCTCTTTCAGGAGACAGGGATTTAAAAATCCCCGCCTCCTGAAAGGGCTGTGCAGATTGGCTGAGGGCTCAGCCAACAGCAGCTACTGCTTAGCTATTGGCTGAGAGCTCAGCCAATGGCAGATAGCTCTTAGCTATTTATTCATGAATAGCAATATCTTAGCTATTCATGAATGAATAGCTAAGAGCTTTCTGTCATTGGCTGAGCGCTCAGCCAATAGCTAAGCAGTAGCTGCTATTGGCTGAGCCCTCAGCCAATCTGCACAGCCCTTTCAGGAGGTGGGGATTTTTAAATCCCCGTCTGCTGAAAGTGCTGGGCAGCAGTGTCGGGGAGCCAGCTGGAGGACGCGGCTGACAGCAGGAGAGGTGAGTAACTTTTTTATTATTTTTTTAACCACTTTTTTATGATTATTGAGGAAGGGCTTATATTTCAAGCCCTTCTCCGATAATCATTCTGCAGGGCTTGTCAGAAACCACTGCTTTCAATGGGATGGGCACTGCTGCCGATCCCATTGAAAGCAATGGGATAGCATGCCACGGGGATAAAGGAAACTCCGCTGGGATAAAGGAAGTCTGCGGCATTCTCCATATCTTTTCAATGGGGCTAGCGCTGCTGCCGTTGGCCCCATTGAAAAGACTGACGATGTCGCAGCGATATCCCAGCGATTTTGGGATATCTGTCTGCTTTTTTCTCGCACTGCGATGTGAGACTTTAACTTTAGAATCACATCTCAGTGGAGAAAAAAACGCCAGTGGGTGGGAGCCCTTAGGGCCAATATGTTAATTGATCCCCAATATCTGCCTAGATAGGTGATAATGACAGCCCTAGAATCACACAAAACATATATTTTTCGTAGAGGTCTCTAGATTCCAGTTAAACTCTCCATCTCTCTCTTTAATTGCAATTGCATTTTGCAATTCGACTTTTTGGTTGAGTTGGCAATTGCAAATTTGTGCATCTCTGTAAAGCCTAGATATAATGATTCCATTCTCATTTCATTTCAGTCTTGCTTTTATCTTGCCACAGAAAATATTTTCTTATTGACATAAAGAAAAAAAGAAGTGAAAATATTTCCTTCAGCGAACCTGTCAGCCGCATTTTATAACCTAAAATCTAAACTGGCAAAGTTTATTTAAGAACAGCCGGATACAAGTTTGTAATGCACAGAAAATTGAAGTTACTAAGGATAGCAAACTCCCGGAGATGGGAAGCAGCGAAAATAAATGAAACTTTACTGATTTTTAAATATGAACTTTAAACAAAGACATTTGACCTTCACCGTACCAGTACATATGATCCGAAATAATGAACAGTGAAAGATGAAATGTGACAAGTACATGACAGTCTGCTATTGAATGCAGCATACAAGAACATTTTATTATCCGACTCAAGTATCAAAAACCCAAATTACTGTCTTCAGTTTTAAAGGGGCTTTTGACAGAAGAAAACCTAATGTTTCACATTCACATTTGATAGAACAAAACATGTATATGAAAATACTGCAAATTCAGCATAAGTACATTGTAAATCTTGAGGGTGCTGTAAGCAAAGTACACAAAGAAATACAGAGAAACTCAGTTATAGAAGAGGAACCATGAAGATGAAATTGCAGACATTGCACCTACAATACTAGGTTCATTAATAGCGTAAAATATCTATAGAAGGGCTTCCCTCCATAGTTATAAGTAAGTGAGAATATTTTAGCTTCCTGCAGCAACCACTAGGGGGAGCCCACTGAAGACTGATTTATAAAGCCCTTTCTTCACATTAATAGGGTTGTACCAAGATTGACTTTTATCACCTATCCATGGGATAGGTGGTAAAAGTTTGATTGATAGGGGCAGAGGCGTTACTTGAAGCTTCTGGGCCCTGGTGCAAAATCTGTAACAGGGCCCCCAACTATAATGCTTTATTCATAGTACTGGGCTCCCAATATGGAGAAGAGAGGTCTTATGGGCCCCCTAAGGCTCCTGGGCCCAGGTGCAACCACATCCCCTGCACCCCCTATAGCTACGCCCCTGGATAGGGGTCTTACTGCTGAGATCCCTACAGATCCAGAGAACAGGGGTCTCATGTTTCCCTCTTTTCTTAACTGGGAAGAGGAGGGGATTGAATGGCGAGGAAGAGGTTGCAGTTTTTCTCACAGTGAAGAGGAGAGGGGGGACTTTGCACGCCTGTTCTCAGGGTTCTATGGATAGATAAACTTCAGTCTTGATAAACCCCTTTAAGGCTAGGGCTATATGGTAAGTTTGCTGCAATACACATTGCACAGCCAAAATTTCCCGGTATTGGTCTGCAATATTGGAAAGTAATTCAAGTCAATATGCTTAATTTTGGGCATACAACCCTACGATCACAAGAAATATAGTGAGTTAGGATGTTTTTGATCAATGGGTGGCAGCAACTTGCAATTCACAAAACAAGTTCATTCATTTCTAATAGGGCTATACTGTGATCTTTGAAGATGCAACATGTGTCATGGTTAAAGTCAGCATGTAGCCTTAGCCTTACGCAGGGCGTAAATGCCGCGTAAAGGGATGTAACTATAAGGGATGCAAAGGATGTGGTTGCACCCAGGTCCACGAGCCTAAGGGCTTAGTCAGACGGGCGTTTGTAGCCGCGATTTGCGCATGCGCATGCGTCCGGCGATTTTTTAAAACCATTGCTTTGCAATGGTATCGGACACATGAGCGCTTTTTATGCGCTCGTCCGATAAATTATAGAACAAAAAATCGCAGATCGCACCTATCTGCGATCTACGATTCCTGTTCTCTTCTGTATATGCGCTCAATGGGGCCGGCGGCAGCAGCGCCGACCCCATTGAGAACATATAGAAGACAAATCATTCTTCTCTGCCACAGCTGTAACAGCTGTGGCAGAAAAGAACGATGTTTGCCCATTGAATTCAATGGAGCGGCAATATAGCCGCTCCATTGAAAGCAATGGGCTGCCGGCGTGCGCGGGGTGAATTGTCGGGAAGGGCTTAAATATATAAGCCCTTCCCTGCAATTCATCCTAAAATGTGTTAAAATAAAAAAAAATTGTATACTCACCTTTCCGCTGCAGCCGGAGCCCAGCCGCGGCCGCTGTCAGTTCTCCTGAACTGCTTCTCGGCACTATTCAGCCGGCGGGGCTTTAAAATCCCCGCCTGCTGAATGATCTGCCTCTGATTGGTCACAGCCCTGACCAATCAGAGGCTGAAAACACTCACACACCCATTCATGAATTCATGAATGGGTGAGTGACTGCTGCCTTAGGGGCAGGTCTGACTCACATCCATTCATGAATTCATGAATGGGTGTGAGTGAGGCATGCCTCTGATTGGCTCAGCGCTGAGCCAATCAGGGGGCAGGTCTGACTCACACCCCCTTCACACCCACTGCAGGACGGCCGCACAGAGCTCCGGCTGCCGGCAGAAGGTGAGTATACAATTTTTTTTTTATTTTAACACATTTTAGGATGAATTGCAGGTAAGGGCTTATATATTTAAGCCCTTACCGACAATTCATCCCAGGCTCGCCCGCAGCGCATTGCTTTCAATGGAGACGGCTGTATTGCCGTCTCCATTGAATGCACTGCGCTGGACAGCTCCGGCCCGTTTCTAATGAAACGCGGCTAGGAGCAGATTTTCGGGTGATTTGCGGGCGACTTGCGCGCACCGGTCACGCGATTTGCGGATGCGCATCCGTCATGCGATCCGCAAATCGCGCGAAAAAACGCCCGTCTGACTAAGCCCTTAGGGAGCACAGTATTATGACTAAAGCGTTATAGTTGAGGGCCCCATTACAGATTTTGCATTTGGGCCCAGAAGCTTCAAATTACGACTCTGGCTACAGAGTCTACAAGTCTTAAACAAGTCATATGGATGAGATTTATGGAAAACATTCTGTGTATAATCCACAGCATAATTGACATGTACTGCAGATTTTAATACTGCAGCATGTCAATTGTTTGCTTGGCATTTAAGTGTTAACTAGTAATTATTTTAAAAAATATATAGTACCAGTTATTCTTGTGGTGCAATGCGCCACATAGCTGTGCTACATGGTACATCCATTATGATCCCCATTTCACACACAACACATTACACACACAGCTCTGCTACATCCATCCTGACCTCACACATTATACACACAGAACATTGCACACACATCTCTACTACATCCATCTTGATTCCCACACTTTACACATGCAGCACATTACACAAACACAGCTCTACTGCATCCATCCTGACCCCTCATAATACACGCACAGCTCTACTACATCCATCTTGATTCCCACACATTACGCACACAGGACATTACACACACAGCTTACTACATTGTACATCCATTATGATCCCCACACATCACACACGGCTCTACTACATCCATCTTGATTCCCACATATTACACACACAGCTCTGCTACATTGAACATCTATTATGATCCCGACACATCACAACTCCACTACATCCATCCTGACCCCACACATCACACACAGCACATGACACACACAGCTCTTGATTCACACACATCACACACACAAAGCTCTGCTACATCAACATGCATCCTGATTTCCACACATCACCAGACTCCTGGATAGAGTGCTGAGCCCCTGGTCATGTGATTTCTGACTCTACACAGACAGGTAATCACTTGACAGGGACATCATCACAGGTCCTGTTAGCCACTATTGGCCTATCCAGTATACAGTACTTTCTATCAAACTGCACAATAGCTCCTCCCACAGGACCTTGACGTACCGGAGCCTGTCTTACGGGCCTGGCGTCACGGGTGAGTCCTTCTTTTTATAGTGTCTTCTATATATAAACTCTATTCTATTATCTGGAGCGCTACCCATCATTATCTTTTCTTCTTCCTCCCACAGGATCATATATATATACATGATGAGGGCTCAACCCAAAAAAACTTCTTCTGGTGAGTGGGGTGTTACCGGTACGGGCTTATCTTGCTTGGTGAATGTCTGCAGAATCCTTCTGAGGCGGTATGCCAGCCAACATTGTTGAAGAAGGTTGCGTTCGGCTCCAGTAATTTTTTGTTTTCAGCAAATTGCTCATTTCTTTGCCTACTTTGTGAAGCCTGACTCACACAAACAATGTGCAGCTGTGAAATTTTGTTTCCTTTCCGCTGTTCAAAAAAAAGTCACACAAAGTGAGATCGGGTGAATACAGAGGGTGAGCCATGGGTGTCATGCTGTTTTTTTTTGTCAAAAATTGCTTAACACTCAGCGCTGTGTGGGCAAACAGGTGAGTGGTTCTTCCATCATGACAACACACCTGCGCTGTTTTCAAACTGATGACTATTCCGGTCCAGACACTGCAGATACCCTAAAGCAATGGAATTGCAAATATCAAGAATCATTTAATTTCCTATTTGTGTGCATTCTTGTTCAATGGCTGCCGTCAATTATTGCACTGTTGTTGGTTATTAGTAGAGATGAGCGAACGTGTTCGTCCAAGCTTGATATTCGTGCGAATATTAGGGTGTTCGGGATGTTCGTTATTCGTAACGAACACCATGCGGTATTCGGGTTACTTTCACTTCCTTCCCTGAGACGTTAGCGCGCTTTTCTGGCCAATTGAAAGACAGGGAAGGCATTACAACTTCCCCCTGTGACGTTCAAGCCCTATACCACCCCCCTGCTGTGAGTGGCTGGGAAGATCAGATGTCACCCGAACATAAAAGTCGGCCCCTCCCGCGGCTCGCCTCAGATGCGGTGTGAGTTAGATGAGGGACAGTGCTGCTGGTACCGGAGCTGCTGTAGGGAGAGAAATAGCAGTTAGTGTAGGCTTCAAGAACCCCAAAGGTCCTTATTAGGGCCACTGATAGCTGTGTGTTGGCTGCTGTTAGCAGTGCCTTTTTTTTTTTTCCTCAAAATCGCCTCTGCAGACCGTTGCACCCGGCATTAGGGACAGAAGTGTTGGATAGGCAGGGAGAGTGTTAGGAGTGAGTGTAGCCTTCAAGAACCTCAACGGTCCTTTCTAGGGCCATATTTAACCGTGTGCAGTACTGTCCAGGCTGCTGTTAGCTGTGCTGCATATTTTTTTTTTCTCAAAATCGCCTCTGCAGAGCATTGCACCCTCCATTGATACTACAGGGAAAGAATTGTGTAGGCAGGGCCACAACACAGTTATTATTCATTGAATATACGCAGTGGGTCCTTTTGGTGTAAAAAAAGGGAACCGAAATCTATTTGTCCTGCCTCTGTCCGTCCTAAGGGCGGTGGACACGTGTGAGCTGCGTGTACAACGTTAAAAAATCAGACGCACCCAGCTACGGTTTACTGCTGGCTTCGCCATTTACTTTCCTTAATTGGGAAAAAAATACCTGCTCTGCCAGAGTTAATAACTCTGCTACCCTCAAGTTCTGTGACACATTAGCAGGGACACAGCACAGTTATTAAACTTAGATTATTCATTGAATATACGCAGTGGGTCCTTTTGGTGTAAAAAAAGGGAACCAAAATCTATTTGTCCTGCCTCTGTCCGTCCTAAGGGCTGTGGACACGTGTGAGCTGCGTGTACAACGTTAAAAAATCAGACGCACCCAGCTACGGTTTACTGCTGGCTTCGCCATTTGCTTTCCTTAATTGGGAAAAAAATACCTGCTCTGCCAGAGTTAATAACTCTGCTACCCTCAAGTTCTGTGACACATTAGCAGGGACACAGCACAGTTATTAAACTTAGATTATGCATTGAATATACGCAGTGGGTCCTTTTGGTGAAAAAAAAAGGGAAAAAATTATATTTGGCCTGCAGTCTTGCGCCAATTTATTTCCTGCCTGTGAAATCAAATCACTGGTAATACAGCATGCTGAGGGGTAGGGGTAGGCCTAGAGGACGTGGACGCGGCCGAGGACGCGGAGGGCCAAGTCAGGGTGTGGGCACAGGCCGAGCTTCTGATCCAGGTGTGTCGCAGCCGACTGCTGCGCGATTAGGAGAGAGGCACGTTTCTGGCGTCCCCACATTCATCGCTCAATTAATGGGTCCACGCGGGAGACGGTTATTAGAAAATGAGCAGTGTGAGCAGGTCCTGTCCTGGATGGCAGAAAGTGCTTCGAGCAACCTATCGTCCACCCGCAGTTCTGCGCCGTCCACTGCTGCAAATCCGAATCCTCTGTCTGCTGCTCCTCCTTCCTCCCAGCCTCCTCACTCCACTACAATGACACCTGCTCAGGAGCGGGAACACTCCCAGGAACTGTTCTCGGGCCCCTGCTTAGATTGGGCAGGAGTGGTTCCTCTCCCACCAGAGGAGTTTATCGTCACTGATGCCCAACCATTCGAAAGTTCCTGGGGTCCGGGGGAAGAGGCTGGGGACTTCCGCCAACTGTCTCAAGAACTTTCTGTGTGTGAGGAGGACGATGACGATGAGACACAGTTGTCTTGCAGTGAGGTAGTAGTAAGGGCAGTAAGTCCGAGGGAGCAGCGCACAGAGGATTCGGAGGAAGAGCAGCAGGACGATGAGGTGACTGACCCCACCTGGTGTGCAACGCCTACACAGGACAGGTCTTCAGAGGGGGAGGCACGGGCAGCAGCAGGGCAGGTTGCAAGAGGCAGTGCGGTGGCCAGGGGTAGAGGCAGGGCCAGACCGAATAATCCACCAACTGTTTCCCAAAGCGCACCCTCGCGCCATGCCACCCTGCAGAGGCCGAGGTGCTCTAAGGTCTGGCAGTTTTTCACCGAGACGCCTGACGACCGACGAACAGTGGTGTGCAACCTTTGTCGCGCAAAGCTCAGCCGGGGAGCCAACACCAACAGCCTCACCACCACCACCATGCGCAGACATATGATGGCCAAGCACCCCACAAGGTGGGACGAAGGCCGTTCACCGCCTCCGGTTTGCACCCCTGCCTCTCCCCCTGTGCCCCAACCTGCCACTGAGATGCAACCCCCCTCTCAGGACACAGGCACTACCGTCTCCTGGCCTGCACCCACACCCTCACCTCCGCTGTCCTCGGCCCCATCCACCAGTGTAGTTCAGTGCACCGTCCAGCCGTCGCTTGCGCAACTGTTGGAGCGCAAGCGCAAGTACGCCGCCACGCACCCGCACGCTCAAACGTTAACCGTCCGCATAGCAAAATTCATCAGCCTTGAGATTCTGCCGTATAGGGTTGTGGAAACGGAGTCCTTCAAAAGTATCATGGAGGCGGCGGCCCCGCGCTACTCAGTTCCCAGTCGCCACTACTTTTCCCGATGTGCCGTCCCAGCCCTGCACGACCACGTCTCCCGCAACATTGTACGCGCCCTCACCAACGCGGTTACTGCCACGGTCCACTTAACAACGGACACGTGGACAAGCACAGGCGGGCAGGGCCACTACATCTCCCTGACGGCACATTGGGTGAATTTAGTGGAGGCTGGGACAGAGTCAGAGCCTGGGACCGCTCACGTCCTACCCACCCCCAGAATTGCGGGCCCCAGCTCGGTGGTGGTATGTTCGGCGGTGTATGCTTCCTCCACTAAAGCACCCTCCTCCTCCTCCTCCTCCGCAACCTCTGTCTCGCAATCAAGATGTGTTAGCAGCAGCATGTCGCCAGCAGTCGGTGTCGCGCGGTGTGGCAGCACAGCGGTGGGCAAGCGTCAGCAGGCCGTGCTGAAACTACTCAGCTTAGGAGATAAGAGGCACACGGCCCACGAACTGCTGCAGGGTCTGACACAGCAGACCGACCGCTGGCTTGCGCCGCTGAGCCTCCAACCGGGCATGGTCGTGTGTGACAACGGCCGTAACCTGGTGGCGGCTCTGCAGCTCGGCAGCCTCACGCACGTGCCATGCCTGGCCCACGTCTTTAATTTGGTGGTTCAGCGCTTTCTGAAAAGCTACCCACGCTTGTCATACCTGCTCGTAAAGGCGCGCCGGCTCTGCGCACATTTCCGCAAGTCCCACACGGACGCTGCCACCCTGCGCACCCTGCAACATCACTTTAAGCTGCCAGTGCACCGACTGCTGTGCGACGTGCCCACACGGTGGAACTCTACGCTCCACATGTTGGCCAGGCTCTATGAACAGCGTAGAGCTATAGTCGAATTCCAACTCCAACATGGGCGGCACAGTGGGAGTCAGCCTCCTCAATTCTTTTCAGAAGAGTGGGCCTGGTTGGCAGACATCTGCCATGTCCTTGGTAATTTTGAGGAGTCTACCCAGGTGGTGAGCGGCGATGCTGCAATCATTAGCGTCACCATTCCTCTGCTATGCATCTTGAGAAATTCCCTGCAAAGCATAAAGGCAGCTGCTTTGCGCTCGGAAACGGGGGCGGTGGAAGACAGTATGTCGCTGGATAGTCAGAGCACCCTCCTGTCTATTTCTCAGCGCGTAGAGAAGGAGGAGGAGGAGCATGAGGAGGATGAGGAGGAGGGGGAAGAGACAGCTTGGCCCGCTGCTGACGGTACACCGGCTGATTGCCTGTCATCCTTTCAGCGTGTATGGCCTGAGGAGGAGGAGGAGGAGGATCCTGAAAGTGATCTTCCTAGTGAAGACAGCCATGTGTTGCGTACAGGTACCCTGGCACACATGGCTGACTTCATGTTAGGATGCCTTTCTCGTGACCCTCGCGTTGCACGCATTCTGGCCACAACGGATTACTGGGTGTACACACTGCTCGACCCACGCTATAAGGAGAACCTGCCCACTCTCATTCCCGAAGAAGAAAGGGGTTCGAGAGTGTTGCTATACCACAGGACCCTTGCGGACAAGCTGATGGTAAAATTCCCAGCCGACAGCGCTAGTGGCAGAAGGCGCAGTACCGAGGGCAAGGTAGCAGGGGAGGTGCGGAGATCGAGCAGCATGTACATCCCAGGCAGTGCAACAGTCTTTAAGGGCCTGGACAGCTTTATGGCTCCCCACCAAGACTGTGTCACCGCTCCCCAGTCAAGGCTGAGTCGGCGGGAGCACTGTAAAAGGATGGTGAGGGAGTACGTAGCCGATCGCACGACCGTCCTCCGTGACGCCTCTGCCACCTACAACTACTGGGTGTCGAAGCTGGACACGTGGCCTGAACTAGCGCTGTATGCCCTGGAGGTGCTTGCTTGTCCTGCGGCTAGCGTCTTGTCGGAGAGGGTGTTGAGTGCGGCTGGGGGAATCATCACAGATAAGCGTACCCGCCTGTCAACCGACAGTGCCGACAGGCTAACACTCATCAAGATGAACAAAGCCTGGATTTCCCCAGACTTCTGTTCTCCACCAGCGGACAGCAGCGATACGTAAGCAATACGTAGGCTGCACCCGCGGATGGAAGCTACGTTCTCTCTCACCATCCAAAACGGGGACATTTCTGCTTCATCAATCTGTGTCTAATATTCCTCCTCCTCCTCCTGCTCCTCCTCCTGAAACCTCACGTAATCACGCTGAACGGGCAATTTTTCTTAGGGCCACAAGGCTCACTCATCTAATTTTTCGAAACAATTTTTATAAGTTTCAATGCTCTTAAAAGCGTTGAAACTTTAACTTGAACCAATTTTTCGTTAAACTGGGCTGCCTCCAGGCCTAGTTACCACTTAAGCCACATTAACCAAAGCGATTAATGGGTTTCACCTGCCATCTTAGTTGGGCATGGCCAATGTTTACTGAAGTACATTAGTACTGTTGGTGCACCAATTTTTTGGGGCCCTCACCTACAGTGTAATCATAGCAATTTGTATGTTATTCGCCTGCACTCATGGTACAGAAGTGTGTGTGGGGTTGGCCTACACTTTAGCTACATAAATGTAACTTGGGCCTTGGCTATACTAAGGCTACTGAAATGGAACTAAGACTGCGCTCCCACTATACTGCTGCTTCAGAATTGTTACTGGGGCCTGTCTTGAGTGCTACTATTGCTGACATGGAATGAAGACTGCGCTCCCGCTATACTGCTGCTTCGGAATTGTTACTGGGGCCTGTCTTGAGTGCTACTATTGCTGACATGGAACGAAGACTGCGCTCCCACTATACTGCTGCTTCGGAATTGTTACTGGGGCCTGTCTTGAGTGCTACTATTGCTGACATGGAACGAAGACTGCGCTCCTCCTATAATGCTGCTAGTGATATGTTAGTGGGGCCTGTCCTAATGCTACGGCTGAAATGTTACGAATTATGGGCTCTGCCTATACCGCTGCTAATGGTATGTCTCTGGGGTGTGGAAACAGAGGCTTCCCAAAGACATGATGGCGGCGAGGCCATTTCCCACCAACGCGGTTACTGTTAAGGTGCATATAACCACGGACACGTGGAGAGGACACGTAGTGCCTCAAAAACATCCCCCTCCTCCTCCAACAGGGAAAACATTCTTGGCAAATGCCTTTGCATTGGTTCGTCTGGTGGCAGTCCAAGAATTTCACCTTTACCGACACTACAAGAGAGCCCCCCCACCATCCCCCCGCCACGGCCCACTTAATCCTGGCCACATTCCGAAAACCAACAAAATAAAACCGCGCTACTAGGTCCGCAGTCACCACCACATTACCACCAACGCGGTTACTGATAAGGTGCATATAACCACGGACACGTGGAGAGGACACGTAGTGCCTCAAAAACATCCCCCGCCACGGCCAATTTATTCCTGGCCACATTCCGAAAACCAACAAAATACAACCGCGCTACTAGGTCCGCAGTCACCACCACATTACCACCAACGCGGTTACTGTTAAGGTACATATTACCAGTCTGACTGGGGCATGCAGACACCTTGACAGAATGAATAGTGTGTGGCACATAGGTTCCCCATTGCTATGCCCACGTGTGCAGCTCCTGATGGCGGTGGCACAGGATTCTATTTCTCATTGCTTCTGTACAGCATTGTGGGCTATCGCCCCACCACTTTTAAAGAGGGTCGCTGCCTAGCCGTGCCAACCCTCTGCAGTGTGTGCCTGCGGTTCCTCCTCATGGCAGACGCACTTCTAAATAGACATGAGGGTGGTGTGGCATTAGGGCAGCTGAAGGCTGCGCAGGGACACTTTAGTGTGCGCTGTGGGGGGGAGGGGGGGGGGCGGTTGGTCAGCATGTAACCCAGGAGAAGTGGCAGCGGAGTGTCATCCAGGCAGTGATTGTGCTTTGTTGTAGCTAGTGTGGTGCTTAGCAAAGGTATGCCATGCTAATGAGGGCTTTTCAGAAGTAAAAGTTGTTGGGAGGGGGGGGGGGGGCACTCTTGCCGCTATTGTGGCTTAATAGTGGGACCTGTGAACTTGAGATGCAGCCCAACACGTAGCCCCTCGCCTGTCCTATCCGTTGCTGTGTCATTCCCATCACTTTGTTGAATTGCCCAGATTTTCACACATGAAAACCTTAGCGAGCATCAGCGAAATACAAAAATGCTCTGGTCGCCCATTGACTTCAATGGGGTTCGTTGTTCGAAACGAACCCTCGAGCATCGCGGGAAGTTCGTTTCGAATAACGAACACCCGAGCATTTTGGTGTTCGCTCATCTCTAGTTATTAGCCATAAACGTTATCTTTTAAGTATCTCCATAAATAAAAAGTCTAGTGATGTGAGGTCTGGTGAATGCTGGACCTAACCTGATGAACCTCTTTATCCAATCCATGTGTTTGGCAGATTCTCGTCTAGGTAGGTCCTTACATCATGATGATAGTGCCAGGGTGATCCATTTTGTTGGAAACAAAACTCCTCATACTTGAGGAACTGTTGAAAGTTTGGCATGACATATTGTTGTAGCAAGTTCCAGTAAGGCCTTGTTCATACAGGCAATAAAGCCTCGCAATTTTGTCGCTTTGCAACAATGTGACAAATCGTGTTTGTTCAGCCCATGCTTTCCAATGGGTTAATTTACACATGCGATGTTTTGGAGTGTGCGACATCCCGACACAAAAAACCTTGCGGGTCCCGCGATATGCATGGGACTCATAAGGTTTTGTAGCCCATGATTCCCCAAAGAGCCTTTCACTCAGTTGCATTGCATCGCATGAAAATGCAAATTTTGTGTGGTGTGATGCAACTTTGACAGTAGGAAATCCTACTGTCAAGGCTATAACCTAAGCCCTAGCTGCAGGAAAAAAATTTTTTAAAGTATACATCACCTTAGAAGCGCTGTCCGGCTCTGCTGCAGCTTCCTCCCGGTCCCCAAAACTATTCTTCCTCATCTTTTCAGACCAGGGATTTTTCAATCCCCGGCCTCCTGGAAGAGCTGACTCTGATTGGGTGATGCTTAGCCAATCACAGCCAACACTTGATGAACCAATCAAGCGCTGACTCTGATTGGCTAAATGTCAGCCAATCACACCAGCACTTCCAGAAAGGGTGATTTTTCAATTCCCAGTCAGAAGAGAGGAAGAAGAACAGTGTTGGGGACCGGGAAGAAGATGCAGGGGAGCCCCGCACAGCACTTCCAGGGTGATGTATACATGCATGTGGTGCTACAAAGTTGCGCGACTTTGCAGCACCACATGTGACTTTGCAGCGCAACAAGCTCGCAGTATCACCACAAGAAACGGAACAGCGATGCAATATCACTGTGATTTTCTCACGGCGATGCCATGTTGCACGTGTGAACGAGGCTTAAATAGCACCAGCCACAGTAGCATCAAAAATTAACGGTCCTATTAATGCCTTTGTTGATGAGCTGCAGCACACTATACCACCTGGTAAATTAACATGATGGTACTCCATAATTTGTGAATTCTCAGGTCCCCAGTAAGTACAATTGTGGCAGTTAATTAAGTCATTTAATATGACTATAGCCTCATCGCTCCAAACAATCTTTCTTGTAAACCGTGCATCTTCTGCACATCTTGGCAACAACCACTCGCAAAACTGCACTCTCCGATCCGGATCATCTTCATTATGTGCAGGGACTATTCTTGGAATGTAACTTTTCCAATATCAGAGCTTCAAAATGTGACAAGCACTTAATTTTGAAATTTCTGGATTGTGGTACAGATTTTCTTGGACTCTGGAGATACTTTTCCATCAACGTTTCTTACTTTATGGGGCTCATTGATGCCTGCGGTCTTCGGGACTGTTTCTTGTGGACATTCTGAACAGCTCCATCTGCTTCAAAGTTACTTCTAATTTGAGTAATAGTAAGTAAAGTAGATGGATTTGTTTGAAACTCTGTCCGAAACTATCTTTGCACTTTAACTGCACTTTCAAACTTCAAGTAGCACTTTAGGACAAAATTCCTTTGTTCATAGTTTAATCTGGCTTCATCTATGTTTTCTAATTAGTTAATCCTGAAAGGATGAAAATTAAGTGGGGGAAATAAATCAAAACCTGTGCAAAGAAAAACTGACTGCTCATAGCAACTAGAGATGAGCGAGCACGCTCGGATAAAGCAGTTACTCGAGCGAGCATCACTCTTCTTGAGTAACTGCTTACTGGTCCGAGCGTGCTTGGGGGTGGGTAGCAGGGGGGGATAGAGAGAAATCTCTCTCACCCTCCCCCCCCCCGATAACTCACCCCCACCCCCCGTCGCTTCCCCCGCCACTCCCCCGAGCACGCTCGGACCAGTAAGCAGTTACTCGAGAAGAGCGATGCTCGCTCGAGTAACTGCTTTATCCGAGCGTGCTCGTTCATCTCTAATAGCAACCAATCAGATCTCTTCTTTCATTTTTCAGAGGTCAAATCTGATTGGTTGCAATTGGCAACTTAGTAACTTTTCCTTTACACCTATTTTATTTATCTTCCCCAGTGAGTTAGTAAGTTATAAGAAGTTGAAGTGTGTATATATTTTTTGGACACCCTGTAAATATATGAATGAAAACATTCTTTCTCTTTAACCCTTTCCAATCCACTGTCTGACGTCCGAAGACATTATGATTTAAAGGGGTTGTCTCGCGGCAGCAAGTGGGGTTATACACTTCTGTATGGCCATATTAATGCACTTTGTAATGTACATCGTGCATTAAATATGAGCCATACAGAAGTTATTCACTTACCTGTTCCGTTGCTAGCGTCCCCATCTCCATGGTGCCGTCTAATTTCAGCGTCTAATCGCCCGATTAGACGCGCTTGCGCAGTCCGGTCTTCTCCCTTCCGAATGGGGCCGCTCGTGCCGGAGAGCTGCTCCTTGTAGCTCAGCCCCATAACGTGTGCCGATTCCAGCCAATCAGGAGGCTGGAATCGGCAATGGAGCGCACAGAACCCACGGTGCACCATGGGAGAAGACCCGCGGTGCATCGTGGGTGAAGATCCCGGCGGCCATCTTACTAAGGTAAGTAAGAAGTCGCGGGAGCGTGGGGATTCGGGTAAGTACTGGACGTTTTTTTTTTTACCCCTGCATCGGGTTTGTCTCGCGCCGAACGGGGGGGCTATTGAAAAAAAAAAAAACCCGTTTCGGCGCGGGACAACCCCTTTAAAGGGGTTGTCTCGCGGCAGCAAGTGGGGTTAAACACTTCTGTATGGCCATATTAATGCACTTTGTAATGTACATCGTGCATTAAATATGAGCCATACAGAAGTTATTCACTTACCTGTTCCGTTGCTAGCGTCCTTGTCTCCATGGATCTGTCTAATTCTGATGTCTTCTAGCTTTTTTAGACGCGCTTGCGCTGTGCGCTCTTCTCCTCTTCTGCTCGGTCCAGGCACGAGCGGCGTTCTGGCTCCGCCCCCTTCTACGCATCATCGCGTAGCTCCGCCCCGTCACGTGTGCCGATTCCAGCCAATCAGGAGGCTGGAATCGGCAATGGAACGCACAGAGCCCATGGTGCACCATGGGAGAAGACCCGCGGTGCACCATGGGAGAAAACCGCAGTGCATCCCTGGGAAAGGACCGGCGGCCATCTTAGGGAGAAGATTTTTTAAAGTCCTTATTTCGTCGGATCGGTAAGTAGCAAGCGGTTTAAAAACCTCTTTAATTTGCTATTTTATGCCAGGGGGGTTACAGGGGGAATGGGGTAAGGTAAAATTTTGAGGTTTGCCGCGAGACAACCCCTTTAAGGCTGTACAGCTCCAGTGTTGGAAGATGTTCTGGGTTCTCTTACTGTATATTGCCAGCCTCTTTGCTGTCGGAGCCTATCCAATGTGTCACCTCATGCAGTACTGGCTTTAGCCAGCAGATAGCGCTGTTGTATAACGGCAGAAAAAGAGTGAGTCCCCTAGGAAAACCAGGATACAAATTGGATTGGAAAGGGTTAAAGAACCCCAAGTAGCCAAAAATTTGGAAGTTACGAGTTATCCCTATCCCACACAAAATCTTTTCAGCATCAACCTGGAGACTTATTTTAATTCTTAAAGCTTTTGTGATGCATCACGCAAAGTACCCTCCAAAAAAATTGTATATAGCAATAAATATCCATTATCACGGTTTGAATCCTTTCTTAATTCTCTGCATCACTAATTTAGAAATGGAATTAAACATAATTATTCCTACCAGCCATTCCAATAAAACCCACTTGTACATATGGTATTCTTTTTTATCTCTGTAATGAATATATGGGTTTCAAGTGATACTTTGCCATCTGTCTTCATTGCTACATTTTAAATTCAGAAATAATATATTTCACATATCTGTCAGCAAAAAGGCAAATGTATATAATTAATGGTTATTTATATTTACTATATTTTTACCACACATCTGCTGTGCGCTAACATTCGGGAAAATAAAAGGAACAAAAAGCTTCTTCTGGGGTGCATAATGCTTAAACCAGAGTTTGCAATTAGTATTTATGAAGTAATCTGTTACCTGAGGGGGAATTTCCCAGAATCCCCATTCTATTAGTTCTTGCTGGGATATCGTATTATTCATAAGGATACTTTGAATATTTTTGAAGAATAATGGTTATTTCTAAGGGTATTTGTCATCATTAGAAGAGACCCCTTTCCGTTATCCCCATGCGGATAGGGGATAACTTGTTATTCCGGTAAGGTCCCTTATTAAAATGTTCAAATATGGTTGAGGACTCATACCTATTAGCCAGAGAAGAGATCCCTAAGCTAATTACGAATTTGCAAAATACGGTATTTGGTGCTTAAACCCTTAATAATACAGCACATACTGTTACATCCCATGGATTCGGGATTTGCATGGAGGGGTATCAGGAGGTGATCCTGCTCCATACAGTTCGGGTGATGGCTATTTGCCATGGCATGCCAGGTGCCATTTGGTTGCCATGTCAGGCTGGGGCCTTCGGAAAGCTCACACCACTGCCATACTTGAATGTCTATCAAGATATGCTTATGGCATGGCTGGGTAGGATGCCTGTGAGATCGCAGTATAATGTATTACTATGGTAAGAGGAACTATTTGATATATGGTAAGAAATGCATAGCTATGACAAGGACTCTGTCTTATATTCACATGTTCACACTAGCTATTCATGAATCCACTGATAGATCTTTACTATTGCTGTCTCAGAGAGCTACGATCAGTTCAATCACCTGGTATGACCATGCTGAGATCTCTCTGAACATCAACAATATAATGTAATGCCAACATATCTTTGGTGCAGTAATGACTTTTTACTATCTCAACCAGGACACAAAAATACCTTGAAAGAGTCTCAAGGGAAATTTTTACTCTCAATACATCCCCCAAAGAAAACGTTGACATTTTATGGAACGCTCATAAGGTGTATATAAGGGGTTCATTCATTCGGCTTGGGCATAATGTAAAAAAAGAAAGAAGTAGATTCTTACAAGATATAACCAATAAAATTTTAGTCCCTGGAATGCAAAATAGGCAAACACAAATGACACAACAGGAGGTGGAGCTTTTCCAATGTAGGTAGAAACTCCAAAGTATTTTGCTCCAGAACTGTGAGAGGAAATTTAAAAAAAAGTTAAGGCCCAATATTTTTCACCAAACAATGAAGCCTTGAAAATCTTTGGCCTCTCATCTTAAAGTTCAAAATCTTAAATCTTGGATTCCATATCTGATAGGTTGGAATAATAAAGGGAAAACTAACAAACCCAATAGATATTGCAAATAGTTTTAGAGACTATTATGAATCATAGAATGGTAGAGTTGGAAGGGACCTCCATGGTCATTGGTTCCAACCCTCTGCTCAGTGCAGGATCACTGCCTTTGTTTAAATTAAACACTTCCAATGAAGGAGAACTCCCCACCTCCTTTGGTAACCTGTTCCACTCATTGATCACCCTCACTGTCAGAAAGTTTTTTCTAATATTTAATTTGTGTCCCCCCCCCCCCTTTTAGTTTCATCCCATTGCTTCTAGTATTTCCTTGTGCAGATGAGAATAGGGCTGATCCCTATATAATTTGAAAGAAGATCCTTTTGTGTTCCCTAGCTCAGCACAGCATATCCAAACGTTTTTACAAAATATCAACGTACTGACCCTCTTTAAGACCTACAGAGAAACTCTTGACTCTCCGATTACAGTTGCAGAAGTGCTGGATCATATTAATTCCCTACCAGCTAGTAAATCACCAGGCCTAGATGGACTTATTCCAAATGCTTATTATAAAACCTTCCGAGAAATCTTATCCCTAAACCTGTGCAAAGCTTTCCAGTTAGTGGCCATAGGAGGTTTCTTCCCAAAAGAAAACCAGTAACTTTTAATAGTTACCCTCTCCAAACCGGGAAAAATTCCAGATGTTCCCCCAAATTTCTCATTATTAAACACTAATATTAAAATGTATGCAAAAATATTAGCTAGACTGGCACCTATATTGCCATCACTATATCAAGAAGGCCAAGTGGGATTTGTGAAAGGCCAAGAAGCACCAGCGACTACCACAATGGTTTTAAGTGTCACACATTTTATCAAATTGAGGAAAATACTTGCAATTCTGCTATCCTTAGATGCCAAAAAGGTGTTCGACTGCATAAATTAGTTATATATATTTGCAGTCTTAGAGAAAATAGCTCTGGAGGGCTCTTCTTTTAAGCTATGTCTGCATGACAAGACAAGGGTTGAGTAGGCGCCCTACCTGATCACCCAACTAAGAACAAATGACACACACAAAACTTTCTTGGAAGGCAAATGGTCACAGCTTTATTGAAAATATTCTTCTTATAATAAACTGACAGATAGAAGGGTTAATAAAAAAAAAATACCAACACACAAATTACATCAGTGATATGTCTGTTGCTTAGTCCTTGACAGCAATCATTTTAAGAGATTAAACACCCACAAGCCACTACCTGCTGACATCATTAAGCTAAAGCTCTGCAAATTCGGGTTCCCTTTACAATTATTTGATATAATAAATAAACTTACTTCCCAGGGTCTACTCCTTAGAGACGCCCAAAAAACCTCTGAACCACTCGTAAAATAACAATAACAAATGTAATGGAAACTTGTTTTCTGTCAAACCCGTTAACAGTATGCAGATTTGACCACCTGAGGCCTCGGTCACACGGGCGTTTTTGGGTCCGATTTGCAGACGTGCTTGCGATCTGCAGATTGATAGACCCAATGCATAGCAATGGGATCGGTCACATGTCCGTTTTTGATGCGGATGTGCCGATAATTATATGACCCACCGATTCGCAGAACGCATGTAACTGCGTTCTGCGCAAATTGGTGCTTATATATGCGCTCAATGGGCCGGCGGCAGCAGCGCTGACCCCATTGAGAACATATATTAAAGATTGTTCTCCTCTGCCACAGCTGTGCCACAACTCTGGCAGAGAAGAACAACGTTCTCCCATTAAAGTCAATGGAGCCGGCAATACAGCCGGCTCCATTGAAAGCAATGGGCTGCCGGCAAGCGCTGTATGAATTTTCGGGGAAGGGCTTAAAATATAAGCCCTTCCCTGAAAAGCATCCTGCTAATGTGTAAAAATAAAAAAAAAATGTATACTCACCTTTTTTCTGCACCCAGAGTTTAGCCGCGTCTGGCCGACAGTTCTCCTGAACTGCTCTCTGTAGTATTCAGCAGGCGGGGATTTAAAATCCCCGCCTGCTGAATGGGCTGCCTCTGATTGGTCACAGCCCTCAGCCAATCAAAGGCAGCTCTGCCTCACCCATTCATGAATTCATGAATGGGTGAGTGAGTGCTGCCTCTGATTGGCTGAGCGCAGGGACCAATCAGAGGCAGCTCTCAGCTATTGAATGAATAGCTAAGGGCAATGTCTCATTGGCTGAACGCTCAGCCAATAGCTAAGCAGTAGCTGCTATTGGCTGAGCCTTTAGCCAATCTGCACAGCCCTTTCAGGTGGCGGGGATTTTTAAATCCCCGACTGCTGAAAGAGCTTAATAGCAGTGCAGGGTAGCCACAAGGAGGATGCGTCTGAGCGCCGGAGAGTACATTTTTAAAAAATTTTTTACACACTTTTTGCAGTTTATATTTCAAGCCCTTCCCCGATAATCCTACTGTGGGGCTTGGCAGAAACCATTGCTTTCAATGGGATTGGCAGCAGTGCTGATTTTAAGAGTTTGGACAAACATTTAAGAGTTTGGACAAATCTACAAAATGAATACGCACAAATCCCAGATTTTACCCCGACTAGCTAATAAAATTCTTACAAAAGACAGATGTGTAGATTTGGGCTTCCCGGATATACATGACTATTACTTGGCTACACATGTTTCCTAACTTGCTCCATGGGGGAAGTCTGAGACAAAAAAAAAATTGGGTCTATATAGAAAGTTACCTAGCATTTCATGTTTAAACTAAATCACTAATTTTAACTCCTTTATGGAACTTGCATCTACCTTCCTGCCTCTCTCCATTAACCTATATATCTTTAAAGGTGTGAAAAATGATTCACAATCATGTAAAGCCCCGGGTGAATCACAAAGGAATATGTTTTTCTTGATTTACTTCAGCATGTGGTTACCAACTTGAAAATTTCTAGGTGGTCCTCATCAGGTATGTCTACTTTGGCAGAATTATTGCACGGTGAGTCTATTAGAGCAGGGGTCCCCAACTCCAGTCCTCAGGGACCACAGGTCATGTTTTCAGGATCTCCTATAGTAAGAACACCTGTGGCAATGTCTGAGGCACCGACAATAATTACATCACCTGTGCAATACTGAGGAAATCCTGAAAACATGACCTGTTGGGGGTCCCTGAGGACTGGAGTTGGAGAACACTGGCTTAGAGCTTTTCGGAATAACTAATATCCCAATATTATTTTATGTTAGGCGACTACTATACATATTTACAAATCCATCATTTCTTAAAAGCTCACAAGTCTTCACTGTTTCAAAGTAATCCGGATATATTCCAAGTATTTTTCAGAAGCATGCATGCCTTACTGCATGATCGTGCAACCTTCCAAAAAATATGTATATCCAATGAGGGAACGGGAGAGGGAGTTTTATACACCAGTGTATCTGGCCCATATATACACTAACTGCATGGCCAATTGCTGGAGGAATTGTGGTGGTAGGGGAACTCTATTACATATATTATGGAGTTGCCTCTTACGTCAGAATAACTGGGGCTCAGTTTTCCAGACCCTATCTTCTTTGGTGGGATGTGTGGCTCAGAATACCCCATCATTGGCTCTTTTGTAATCCCACCAAAATCTCAAATGTTTGCAAGTAAAATGTTCGCTTTATCCAATTTGGTTAGATTGTGACACTGAAAAGCGTAAATGTCTCCAATATAGGAAAAACTATAGTCTCGATTAATCATACTTAGGCATTATTCACATGAGTGAGCTCAGTTTATACAGTGGCCAAAAATTGCGACAATCTGAAGCATTGGTTTCTAATGTATTCATATGAGATGAGCGATTTTTAGCTATGTAACAATGTTGCGCCAGAAAAAATAGGACATATGTGACCGAAATTGGTGACTGAATTTATACGCTGCTGGAAAAGATAGGTCTTGCCCTATCTTGCGGCCAATATACAGTGGCGGCTCCCATAGACTCCTGTGATAGTTTCAATAAAAGGGAGAGGTAAGGAGTTTAGCAGTGGCCAGCACTGTGAAAACCTTACAGGTGCCTCTATTTAGGCTTTAGAAGTCATTCCGAGGATTTATGCCAACCGAGGGATTTACGGGCTGCGGCATATTTGTGTGAATGTATGAGAAAACGCTAATTTTGTCCGCCACTCTGCAGAGTCCGGTAGGGTGACCCTAGACACATGGCATATGATCTGGAGCTGGGAGGGCAAGATTCTGGCTTGTCACAGTGCCACTTATCATGCTCCCTCCCAGAGCGATGCACGCAACCAAGGCCAGGGCAGCGCTGGGCCTCTTCCAGACACCCCCAGCATGGGGATGTCCAATAAACATTAGGACAGATGAAGAGGTGTCACAGGTGTGACCCCCCGGCATGAACATCAGTGTGAATTATTGTAGTAGAGTACCTCTGCACTAGGGCTTGGAAAAATGCACCCACTTGCTGCTCACTCTCTCTCTCTCTTTGGGGGCTCACTCTCTGTTCATAGAAGCAGGCACTCCGGGATATCTCTACTCCTCTTCCATGCTTCACTACATGAGGGCTGAAGGTGCCCTCATGCAGCTGAACCTCCTGACTACAACCTTCAGAAGACATGGAACTCCTTTCCCGCTCTCAATCACTCACATTTATCACCTCTCTCATATCACGTGACAGGATGGAATTGATACATTTACAGACAGTCAGCTCACACTCTGCAGACATTAACCTCTCATTTGCTGCAGCTGTGCAATACACATAACAGAAAGACAAGACAGTTTTGCACAGAGCATCTACATAAGACATACATGTATGACATCATGGAGGGGGCCAAGAAAGCATGTACTGGGCCACTACAACTCAATTGCAGCTTTTCTTCATTCACACAATTTTACGGCATGTGCAGGTGACCATAAAAATGCATACACTGAATGAGGCCTTATGCTTATGAGAAAATGCTTGCGGGCATGGAGAATCTTGTAGTCCAGCTCCTCTTGCACACCTGATTAACCCTAAGTCCCCATTCTCATGAAAAGCCCATAAACCACCAAAACAAGATGACAGAGATTTGAAGCAGTAACTGAATTATTTCCCTTTTAGGCCGCCTGCAGACGAGCGGGTCGGATCCGGCAGCGAGAAATCTCGCCGCGCGATCCGACCCCAGAGCCTGCAGGGACGAGCGCGTACTCACCCGCGCCTGGCGGCCCCGGCTCTTTGATGTGCCGGCTGCCGCGCAGCCGGCGCAAGCGCAGACCGGAGCCGGCGGCCAGGTGAGTGCGTGCCCCGCAGAAAATTAGAACATGCCGCGGTTTGTTTGCCGCGCGAGATTTCGCGCGGCCAAACCGCGGCCGTCTGCATAGGAGTGCGTATTGTAATGCACTCCTATGCAGACTTTCAGCGGCGGAAATCCCACGGGAAATCCCGCGGCGGGATTTCCGCTCGTCTGCAGGCGGCCTTACGTAGTACCTGTTTTTCTGTTTTCAACCTTTTTCTTTATTCATTGCAGTTATATATTTACACACTCAAATGATATGGCTCAATTAATGTAAAACAGCTTGTTTATGCTGCCTGAAGTGCCATGATTGTATAATCTCTGTAGGTTCTCTGTCCATGATTGTGTAACTGGTTGTATTTTGTTTAAAAATAGAAAATTTAAAAAAAATAGCATTTAAGCAAAAAAAAGTAGTGCAGCAAAAAAAGAATAGTCATACATTTGGTATTGCCTTAATCACCTTGACCCATAGAATAATGTTATCATGTTATTGTTGCCATTCAATGCTTATCTCTCTGTCCTTTTCCATGAAATGCAACCACAGCATGCCACATCTCATAATAGTGGCATTTTAATGGTGTTTTCTTATGAAGACAATCCAAGTCCATATATAGTATTTGAATATATGGATGTCCACATTTAGGACTCCACTCTGTGAGCCAAAACAGAAAACCAATTTGGTTGATGTGAGCCTACTTTGTAAATAAAAGAAATCTTGTTATTTGTATAGCGCCAACTTATTCCACAGCCATTTCAAGTAATTTATTTATTACTCCCCACCAAGCTGTGTACTTATTTTACCAACCTCGGAGGGATGGATGGCTGAGTCAACCTTGAGCCGGCTACCTGAGCCATGCGGGGATTGAACTTTCAACCTTCAGGTCATAATTGAGAGCTCAGGACTGCACTTCTGCTGCCTTAGCAGTCAACACCACACGAGGCTCATATTGTATTATAAAGACAGGCATTATTCTGAATATCCGTCATGTAATATTACATGTTCTCTACAGTGGTGGCTGCAAGGGAAATGCTTGGGTGACTGTGGCTTCTCCCGGCCAAATTAGTTGACCCGAATCCCAGTGGTGCAGAATCTAAGGCGATCAACAATCAAACGATTGCCCCAGAGGCTGCATTTTAAAAGAAGTTATCTCTAATGAGACAACGCCTTTAGTGACTGTACTCCAAGTAGATTATTAATGGTGTCATGCCCATTGTTGATGGAATGGTGGTCAGTGTCTAGATTGCTTTCTACTCACATAACTTAGAAAAATGTGACATTTTAAAAAGGATTAAAAAGATTCACAAATCGTTGTGCAGAGCAGACTGATGAGCGAGTCAATCTCCAGCCGCTCTGTCAATGGATAAAACCAATCTACAAATCAATTCCCGCTGCATCTTGTTTGACTACATTAAGAATAATTATATAAGCTCAATAGGAAATTGCCTCATTTCTCAAAAAAAGAAATGACTTGTTTGCTTAATGCTAATAAGTCACAAGAGCAGAAGTATCAATTCTAAGGTCTCGAAATCCAATAATGAACCATAGTCAATAATAATAACAACGGAAGAGGCTCCTGTTGCCGTAAGCACTGTCATGTGTTATAAAAGTGTCTACTAAATGTATCTCAGTTCCTATTGAGAATCAACGACGTATTGGTAGACTTGTGTTGCTCTTTGCATAGAATGGTACAGAATAAGCTGCTAAATATTATTTACACTTTTTCTCTATATTTCACTCCTGAAAATCCCACAGCAGGGGGGTTCCTCTTAAAGGGAATCTGTCCCCATATGTACGCTGCCCTATCTGAAGGCAATATAAACTAGTGACTAAGTTCCTTAGTGCAGCACTGGTTCACTTATACTATTAAGTACTGTACTTCCACGCAATCAGCATTGTAAAACTGAAGAAAAACTAAATCAGCAATAAGGTCAGCGAGGTTGCGGATATAAAGATATGCAGTCCATCCTGTTTATTAGATGACTCAGCAAGTCTAGTTCAAGGACAGTCTCACATGAGTGCGTTACAAGCACATTTTTGTTCCTGCAGTATGGATGAGTATCCCTGGCCAATTATGGGTTTACTGACCCAAACTCAGAGCATCAGAGGCTCTGAGTTCAAGTCAGGAGGCCAATGATTGGGCCAGGATTAATTTCCAAATTGTCCACATGCTCATGTAAAACTGATCTTAAAAGGGTTTCCAGGTCAAAAGCTAATGATACCCTATTTTTTTTAGAATAGGTCATCAACAGTGCTGATTAGAGATGAGCGGGCATGCTCGGTTAAGGAAATTACTCGAGCGAGCATCAGCATTTTTTCGAGTAACTGCCTGCTCATCCAAAAAGATTGGGGGGGGGGGGGGGATGAGCAAGGGGTTGCGGAGGGGAGCAGGGGGGAATGGGGGGGGAGAGAGAGATCCCCCTTCCCCCCCCCCCCCCCCCCGTTACTCCCGCTGCCCCCCGAATCTTTTTGGACGAGCAGGGAGTTACTTGAAAATGCCGATGCTCGCTCGAGTAATTTCCTTAACCGAGCATGCTCGCTCATCTCTAGTGCTGATCACCTGGTCTGCTATCAGTGCAGTGGGAAGGTTGTACGTCATAGCAATCTCATAAAGAGAAATTCTGCAAGGTGAACACAACACTGAAGTTCAGGCTTCCTCCAAGGAAAAGCTGTAGAGCTACCAAAGATAGTAAGGGAAAGAGCAAGTGTGGTGCTTGCTTTAAAAGCAATGTCATAAAGTTGGCAAATTCTACCAGGTGAATAGAACAGCCAAGCACGGACCGTCTCCAAGGAAAAGCTGTAGAGCTATAGCTGTTTCTTGTGCTTTAGAAAATTTTCATTTTGGGAGAAGGAGGAAACATGGCGGAAGCAGAAGGACAGCAAGCAGCAGCAACAGCACCTTAAAGGCAGAGTATGCTCCTCGTGAGAACATAAGAGCTGTAGCTCTGTATTTCCATATTGATATATTTTTCATTTGGAGAGAAGTAGGAGGAGAAAACATGGCAGAAGCAGGAAAAGGAGATCAGCAGCACCACCACCACCAACAGTAGCAGCAACAGCACCTTGAAGGCATAGTGTGGTCCTTGATATAAATCTGTGCTTAGCCATATATAAGTAAAAACAGCCAGCATGCTAACTAATCAGTGGAAAATATCATGGGGGTGCAGTCCCTGAGTGGCACAATATTCAAGAACAGAAGGCCACAGAGTATAATGTGTATCTCTGTGAGCTGTCCCAGTTTAGTGCAGCATAATTTAATTATCTAAACACCATTGCTAGCTGCGTAAGGTCTGCAAATAATTTGCAATGGCTAGACTGTCGATTTTGACTAATTTCTGAGGCTGCTGACTCTCACTGTGTGCATTTGCTTTTTCCCTGCTTAGTTTTCTTTTTGGTTATTTTAGCACAAAACCCACAACACCAATTTAATAAGCTACAATCCCTGGCTAAGATAGTGCTATTCATTCATGAATAGCTATGCACATCTGTAATTGGCTAAGCGCTCAGCCAATAGCTAATCACTAGCTGTTATTGGCTGAGCGCTCAGCCAATCAGCACAGCCCTTTAGGAGGCGGGGATTTTTAAATCCCCGCCTGCTAAAAGTGCTGGATAGCAGTGTCGGGGAGCCAGCCAGGGGACGCGTGTGAGCGGCGGAGAGGTGAATACTTTTTTTTAAACTTTTTTAACCACTTATTGATGATTTTCAGGGAAGGGCTTATATTTCAAGCCCTTCCCCGAAAATCATACTGCAGGGTTTGCTAAAAACCACTGCTTTCAATGGGACTGGCAGCAGTGCCGATCCCATTGAAAGCAATATGACAGCATGCTGCACTTCTTCCACAGCTGTCACAGCTGTGACAGCTGTGGCAGAAGCCTGCGGTATTCTCCATATCTTTTCAATGGGGCTAGCGCTGCTACTGCTGGCCCCATTGAAAAGACAGGCGTCTTTCTTGTGCTGTGAGGCGAGTGTTTTCACTTGCTCTCGCAGCGCAAGATAGAAAATATCGCCAGTGCGTGTCCGCCCTTACTGATCAGAGTTCTTGCATTTATTGCCATACAATTTATATGCTTGTTGTTGTTCTCAATATTCATTGTGCTACTTATGGTACTATTCTGTCAGTTCTAACTATACTAACCCCACCCCCTACTCGACCCCATTCCCATTACTTGGTCCCCGGTCACTATCTACACTGTCTACCCCCTGTTTCTCTTTTTGGCTTCCCCCTAATCCCTAGTTTAAACACTCATCTAGCCTTCTAGCCATCTTCTCCCCCCAGCACAGCTGCACCCTCCTCATTGAGATGCAGCTTGCCCCTACTGTAAAGCCAGTAACCGACAGCAAAGTCAGCCAAATTCTCCAAGAACCTGAAGCCCTCCTTCCTGCACCAACTGCAGAGCCACTTGTTTACCTTCATAAGATCCTGATGCCTGTCTAGTGTGGCTTGTGGTACAGGTAGTAGTTCCGAGAAAACTACCTTGGAGGTCCTCACCCTAAGCTTGGATCCTAGGTCCCTGAAATCGTTTTTGAGGGTCCTCCATTGACCTCTAATTTGTTTATTGGTGCCAATGTGCACCATGACCACTGGATCCTCTCCAGCCCCTTCCAGTAATCTGTCAACCCGATCCGCGATGTGTCGAACTTAAGCGCTGGGAAGACAATACACCGTTCAATGATCCTGGTGTTTGTGTTATATTGCCCTATCTATCTCCCTTATAATTGAGTCCTCCACTACTAAGATTTGTCTAACCTGCCCTACGCTCCCTGTGCCCTTGTTACTGGAGATGTAATCCCCTTGGCATTCAGAGGGCATGTTGTGCTGCAGTGGTGTTGGCCCTGTAATGACATCCCCCTCATCTGCCAACTTTGCAAGCTCAGGACTAGCCTCCCTAGTACTCTTTCATTTACCTCTTCTAACAGTCACCCAGCTGAGTGCCTGCTCCCCCTGCTCTCCTGAACTACCATCCACCCCGCCTCTACCTCAGTGAGTCTCTGTTCAGTGAGCAGCAAACTCCTTTCCATGTTGTCAATAGATCTCAGAGTTGCCATTCGCTCATTTAGAACCAGGATTTGGGCTACCAAATGTGCGATTTGCATTGAGCCATCTCACCTCATCCAGCCTTCCCTTCGCATAAGCTTCTTTCCTTTTAATAGCATCTGGAGGATGGTTGCAATTAGTCAGCACCCACTGCGAACTGAGTTTTTGTATGGTATGTGTTTTTGAAAAAAAATCAGGGATTTTTCCCTTTATCTCTGCCCACAGTCCATTTGAAACCCCACTTTCCTGCCTGACCAAGTCAAACCTGTTCCTCACTTTGTCTACGTATTGTGCAGGAACACAAGCATATAGAATGGTAAACAACAAGTTCTGGGTCCCCCCACAACTTATGGTGGCCGTACATATGATTGGCCAAATCTGACAATTTCATCAGGCCGGATGGTCGAATGTATTTGGGCGGACCCAACACATTACTAGTGGAAGATGTTAGTGGAGACAAAGAACAGGCAGTTGGATTTTAATTGCCCTAGCCTTTTGTTATCTGGAAATAAGTCATTGCCAGATTCACTTAGCAGTGGCTTTCTCTACTCCCTACACACAATACACATGGTCAAATCAAGCATGCATGTGCATGCATGACATCACGGAGATGCGCCGCTTTAATGCTGCCGCGATGACATGTCCATTAACGCCACACTGACATGCCCCTCTCCCCGTAGGAGGCCTCCCACATAGCGGAATCTCACTTAGAAATGTGGCGCACATGTTGTCCGTCTTCCCTGCACTATTCACCATGGCTACTGGAATGCTAGCCTGCACTCCAAACCTTTCACAGGGCGGATCTCTCATCCAAAAACTAAGGTAACCACACCTCTGTAATTACTCCAGTGGGTTATAATAATTACACTATAAATATTGCACTTTGTTCACTGCAATCTCCAGGCTTGATAAAGGTGTCATACCACACAGACATGCATTGCCTATCCATTTAGTTGCCTTGTCTGTTGTTTTTATAATACTATCTGTTAACTTTTTGGGCTTGTTAGCCCATATAACTGTATGCTAATAAATATTGGGAAATTTAACTTTGCTTGATTTTCCTCACCAAAACCAGTGGCAGCACCAACTTAACCAACTGTTTACCAGAAATAGGGGGGCCTCTTATCAAAGACCCCCCTGTGAAGTAAGTGACTCCTTCACTTCCATTGATTATTTGTGGTCTGCTCCCTGGAGCACTGGGGTTGTTTCTCATTTATTGTTCACTTGCTTCTTCGCCATCTGGATCTGGAGTCCCCATAGACGCTCACCCCTTCCCCTCATGTAACCAGGGTTGGCTGATCCTTAAATGCCTAGCATATTTTATTGCCTACGGGGACCTCAGGTGTGACGGACTACCTTAATCCGCCCATTCACGCCAGGTAAGTCACCTTCCATCTATCTCATGCTCAGCATTGTACTTTCTGATCTCAAGAGCACTGCCTTTGTTGATAAGTTTATGCATGCGTATGGGAGTGTTGAGCGAAACAGTTGTTGGCCAAACAGCCTAAAATATTTGGGCAGCCTTACTACGGCCCTGCAGATTCAACTGGAAAGATATATGGATCTCCTATATGAACACAAAGAATTTTTGTGCCTTCACTCAGTAAGTGAATTCCTCTATGGAAACATACAGAAGACTGAGCATCATAATGGATTCTCCAAATCTGGCTGGAACAAAAATAAGTACAATTCCTTTTGAATTATTTACAATGACTAGCGCCGTGTTGTTTGACAATACCCACAATATTTCTTCCATGTAATCGCTCTTTAATAGTCAAAATCATCCACGTATTCTTCACAAGTTTTGTAAGTGTAAAGTTATAATATTCTCAAACAGATGGGCAATCAGTTTTAAAACCTCCGGAATATGTAGCTTGCAGAGAAAAGCAGTTTTATAGCATACAGCACATTTTTCTGTTGACACACTAAAATGGAAAAATAATATTCACTTACTTTTTATTACTTTATACCCAATCAAAGGCAAAGCAATTCATCAGCATTCACTTTCCCTCGGTCTCACGCTTGACGATCTACAGCAATACCCCAGACTTTTTTTTTTTTTTTCCCGTTCTTCCCGTCATCTTGGAAAACATAGAAAAGATTTGTTGTATATTTTTATGGCCCATATGCTAAAGAAATGGGTTTTTCTTAAAGATTCAGCAAATCAAGGAGTCGCTGGTGAAACAATCCCATTTTAGGTAATTGAGGTTCATGTTCATGCTGTTTTTGGTCCAAAGAAATAAAAACAAATGTTGCATTTAAACTACAATATTAATGTGGCAGTCCTCGACTGGGAAGTCTGTTTTTGTTAAGCTGTCAAGGGGAGATAATGTAGACGGATGCGGCAAAAGTGTTGGCGTTGTTTAAATATCCTTCTAAAGTGGGAATGATTTAAGAGCTTTGTCTTCTAGGGCTTCCTGTTATATTCTATCATAAGCCATAAAGTAGTAGAGCTAAAAGGTTATAATTTATATTCTGTTGTGGGGAAATTCGGATATTTGGAAGGCTTATTACTATTATACTGCAAGGCTGGAAAAATACAATAATTTAGTTGTGGCGCCATGGGCGGAACTACTAGAGTGGCCACTATGGAGCGCAGAAATCAAAGAGGTATACCTCAACTAATGGCCATGGGTAATGTAAAGGAAAGGTGAAATGTACATCGTTCAGAAACCTTAGTGTAGACTATATGAAGACAATGCAAAAAAAGGGAAGTTAAAAGAATCAAGATGGGAAACCAAAATATCTATGAGATACCCAGAATGAGTTTGATGTAGAAAGTGGAAGGGTGACGCATCCCAAGTTCTGTTTTGGGTTCTTGTTATACCCCTGTATGGTACCCTGGTACTACTAAGAACCATGTCAATGGCCATCAAATACCTATCTTGTCCAAAATGAGGCAACACAGCAATGGGAATTTACTGTATTAAATAGGACCTGTCATGGTCTCATGGTAACGGTGCTAGCTTCATGGCTTTTCAGCCATGATCTTGCTGATTCCAACAATGCCTTCCTTTTGTTTATACTTATCCCCATTCTCCAGTATGGACTCTTTTTAGATTTGGCTCCCTGTACTTTAAATGTGTCAACTGAATGGTCCTCATCACTCACTGTCTATCAACCCTAATGTCACCCATTGACAGTGAACAGTGGGGACCGCCCACTTGACACATTGCCAAGGTCAGCAGCCAAATCTAAGAAGAGCCACACAAGGGGACATGGGTAAGTAAAAACAATAGAAAGACATTGTTACATTCAGTGAGGCCATTGCTGCAAAGTTTTGCAGTTGGCCCAATTAATATGAAGACATGATAGGTCTTCTTCAAGCCACCTGCCTGAATTTTCTAGTGTAAAAAACATATAAATATTTGGACAGAAATGTAAGACTTTGTTTTAATCCTTTCCAATCCAATTTGTATCCTGGTTTTCCTAGGGGGCTTACTCTTTTTCTGCCGTTCTACAATGGCACTATATGCTGGCTAAAGCCAGTACTGCATGAGGTGACACGTTGGATAGGATCCGATAGCAGAGAGGCTGGCAATATACAGTAAGAGAACCCCGACAGGCGTCTTCCAACATCAGAGCTGCACAGCCTTAAATCATAATGTCTTCAGAGGTCAGCCAGTGGATTGGAAAGGGTTAATGCTCTCACCACCTTCAAAAAATGGTTGGGCCTAACTAAAGGGGTGAGACCTCTGTGGACCCTTGTATATACTACACCAGCTCTAGAGATGAGCGAACCGAACCTGTAAAATCCAGATTCCGGTTGAACATTACTATAAATTTGGTTTGGCAAGAGCCCGAAGCTCAGGCAGTTTATTTCAGCTGAATCGGGAGCTCATAAAAAACCTGTAAAACTAGAACATTGTCTAAGAACATTGTGATAGTGGTTCAATTGATGTAGCATAGTAGATAGTACTGTTGCCTTGATGAGCTGAGGTCCAAGGTTCAGTTCTGACCAGGGACAACATCTGCTTCAAGTTTGCATGTTCCCTTCCTCCCAAAAAACAAGAAGCATTGTTGCTCAGAGGTTAGCACTGACCAAGGACAACATCTGAATGGAGCTTTTCAATTACATGCAGATGTTGTCCTTGGTCAGCTTTGAAACTAGGACCCCAGCATTGCAAGACAACAGTGCTAATCACATATATTGAACCATCACATAGTGTTTAATACTAGTTTTAGAGGTTTTTATGACCTTCTGGAGCGGTTTGAGATAACTCAGACTGAACTTTTTGATGAAAATTGGAAAACTGGCCGAACCAGACTTCTAAAAAGTTTATTTCTCTTTAACCAGCTCATAGGAGCTCATAGGTCGTCTAGATTTGCAGTTCTGGAGTATGTACAGCCAAAGATGCACTAAACGTATTAACAGACATGTGCCTCTTTATAAATTTAGGACATTACTCACCAGCACACTTCAGACTAAGACTGGCATTAGATCACTAGTAGAGATGAGCGAACGTACTCGTCCGAGCTTGATATTCGTGCGAATATTAGGGTGTTCGGGATGCTCGTTACTCGTAACGAGTACCACGCGGTGTTCCGGTTACTTTCAGTTTCCTCTCTGAGACGTTAGCGCGCTTTTCTGGCCAATTGAAAGACAGGGAAGGCATTACAACTTCCCCCTGTGACGTTCAAGCCCTATACCACCCCCCTGCAGTGAGTGGCTGGGAAGATCAGATGTCACCCGAGTATAAAAGTCGGCCCCTCCCGCGGCTCGCCACACATGCCTTGTGAGTTAGCTGAGGGAAAGTACTATCGTGCTGGTGCTGCTGTAGGGAGAGCGTTAGGAGTCAGTGTAGGCTTCAAGAACCCCAAAGGTCCTTCTTAGGGCCACATCTACCTGTGTGCAGGCTGCTGCTAGCAGTATTTTTTTTTTTTCTCAAAATCGGCAGTGCAGAGCATTAGGGACAGAAGTAGTGCATAGGCAGGGAGAGTGTTAGGAGTGAGTGTAGCCTTCAAGAACCTCAACGGTCCTTTCTAGGGCCAAATTTAAGCGTGTGCAGTACTGTGCTGGCTGCTGTTAACAGTGTTGCATTTTTTTTTTTTTCTAAAAATCGTCTGTGCAGAGCATTGCACCCTCCATTGATACTACAGGGACAGAATTGTGTAGGCAGGGCCACAACACAGTTATTGTTCATTGAATATACGCAGTGGGTCCTTCCCTTTGCAAAAAAGGAAAAGAAATTATATTTGGCCTGCCTGTGTCAGTCCTAAGGTCTCCGTGTACGTGTGTGCTGCGTGGACAACGTACAAAAGTCAGACGCAACCAGCTACGGTTTACTGCAGGCTTGCGCCATTGTCTTTCCTGACTGGCAAATACCTGCTCTGCTAGAGTTAATAACTCTGCTACACTAAAGTTGTGTGTCACTTTTTCAGGGCCACACTACAGTTCTAAAAGTTATTGTTCATTGAATATACGCAGTGGGTCCTTCCCTTTGCAAAAAAGGAAAAGAAATTATATTTGGCCTGCCTGTGTCAGTCCTAAGGTCTCCGTGTACGTCTGTGCTGCGTGGAGAACGTAAAAAAATCAGACGCAACCAGCTACGGTTGAGTGCAGCCTTGCGCCAATTTCTTTCCTGCCTGGGAAATACCTGCTCTGCCACAGTTAGTAACTTTGCAACAGTAAAGTTCTGTGACAGTTTTGCAGGGCCGCAACACAGTTATTAAACTTATTATTCAGTGAATAGACGCAGTGGGCCTATCCTTTTAAACAAAAGGGAAGAAAGTATATTTGCCCTGCCTGTGTCAGTCCTAAGGGCTCTGGGTACGTCTGTGCTGCGTGGAGAACGTAAAAAAATCAGACGCAACCAGCTACGGTTGAGTGCAGCCTTGCGCCAATTTCTTTCCTGCCTGGGAAATCAAATCACTGGTAATACAGCATGCTGAGGGGTAGGGGTAGGCCTAGAGGACGTGGACGCGGCCGAGGACGCGGAGGGCCAAGTGAGGGTGTGGGCACAGGCCGAGCCAGTGCGGTGGCCAGGGGTAGAGGCAGGGCCAGACCGAATAATCCACCAACTGTTTCCCAAAGCGCCCCCTCGCGCCATGCCACCCTGCACAGGTCAAGGTGCTCTACGGTGTGGCAGTTTTTCACAGAGACGCCTGACGACCGACGAACAGTGGTGTGCAACCTTTGTCGCGCCAAGATCAGCTGGGGAGGCACCACCAACAGCATGCGCAGGCATATGATGGCCAAGCACCCCACAAGGTGGGACGATGCCCGTTCACCGCCTCCGGTTTGCACCACTGCCTCTCCCCCTGTGCCCCAACCTGCCACTGAGATCCAACCCCCCTCTGAGGACACAGGCACTACCGTCTCCTGGCCTGCACCCACACCCTCACCACATGATGGCGGCGGCTGCCCCGCGCTACTCGGTTCCCAGTCGCCACTACTTTTCCCGATGTGCCGTCCCAGCCCTGCACGACCACGTCTCCCGCAACATTGTACGCGCCCTCACCAACGCGGTTACTGCCAAGGTCCACTTAACAACGGACACGTGGACAAGCACAGGCGGGCAGGGCCACTACATCTCCCTGACGGCACATTGGGTGAATTTAGTGAAGGCTGGGACAGAGTCAGAGCCTGGGACCGCTCACGTCCTACCCACCCCCAGAATTGCGGGCCCCAGCTCGGTGGTGGTATCTGCGGAGGTGTATGCTTCCTCCACTAAAGCACCCTCCTCCTCCTCCAACGCAACCTCTGTCTCGCAATCAAGATGTGTCAGCAGCACGTCGCCAGCAGTCGGTGTCACGCGGCGTGGCAGCACAGCGGTGGGCAAGCGTCAGCAGGCCGTGCTGAAACTACTCAGCTTAGGAGAGAAGAGGCACACGGCCCACGAACAGCTGACAGAGCAGACCGACCACTGGCTTGCGCCGCTGAGCCTCCAACCGGGCATGGTCGTGTGTGACAACGGCCGTAAGCTGGTGGCGGCTCTGCAGCTCGGCAGCCTCACGCACGTGCCATGCCTGGCCCATGTCTTTAATTTGGTGGTTCAGCGCTTTCTGAAAAGCTACCCCCACTTGTCATACCTGCTCGGAAAGGTGCGCCAGCTCTGCGCACATTTCCGCAAATCCCACACGCACGCTGCCACCCTGCGGACACTGCAACATAGGTTTAATCTGCCAGTGCACCGAATGCTGTGCGACGTGCCCACACAGTGGAACTCTACGCTCCACATGTTGGCCAGACTCTATGAGCAGCGTAGAGCTATAGTGGAATACCAACTCCAACTTGCGCGGCGCAGTGGGAGTCAGCCTCCTCAATTATTTACAGAAGAGTGGCCCTGGTTGGCAGCCATCTGCCAGGTCCTTGGAAAATTTGAGGAGTCTACCCAGGTGGTGAGCGGCGATGCTGCAGTCATTAGCGTCACCATTCCTCTGCTATGCATCTTGAGAAGTTCCCTGCAAAGCATAAAGGCAGACGCTTTGCGCTCGGAAACAGAGCCGGGGGAAGACAGTATGTCGCTGGATAGTCAGAGCACCTGCCTGTCTATATCTCAGCGCGTTGAGGAGGAGGAGGAGGAGCATGAGGAGGATGAGGAGGAGGGGGAAGAGACAGCTTGGCCCACTGGTGAGGGTACACATGCTGCTGGGCTGTCATCCTTTCAGCGTGTATGGCCTGAGGAGGAGGAAGAGGAGGAGGAGGAGGATCCTGAAAGTGATCTTCCTAGTGAGGACAGCCATGTGTTGCGTACAGGTACCCTGGCACACATGGCTGACTTCATGTTAGGATGCCTTTCTCGTGACCCTCGCGTTACACGCATTCTGGCCACTACGGATTACTGGGTGTACACACTGCTCGATCCACGGTATAAGGAGAGCCTTTGCACTCTCATTCCCGAAGAGGAAAGGGGTTCGAGAATGATGCTGTACCACAGGGCGCTGGTGGACAAACTGATGGTAAACTTCCCATCCGACAGCGCTAGTGGCAGAAGGCGCAGTTCCGAGGGCCAGGTAGCAGGGGAGGCGCAGAGATCAGGCAGCATGTACAGCGCAGGCAGGGGAACATTCTCCAAGGCCTTTGCCAGCTTTATGGCTCCCCAGCAAGACTGTGTCACCGCTCCCCAGTCAAGGCTGAGTCGGCGGGAGCACTGTAAAAGGATGGTGAGGGAATACGTAGCCGATCGCACGACCGTCCTCCGTGACGCCTCTGCCCCCTACAACTACTGGGTGTTGAAGCTGGACACGTGGCCTGAACTCGCGCTGTATGCCCTGGAGGTGCTTGCTTGTCCTGCGGCTAGCGTCTTGTCAGAGAGTGTGTTTAGTGTGGCTGGGGGAATCATCACGGATAAGCGTACCCACCTGTCAACCGACAGTGCCGACAGGCTTACACTCATCAAGATGAACAAAGCCTGGATTTCCCCAGACTTCTCTTCTCCACCAGCGGACAGCAGCGATACGTAAGCAATACGTAGGCTGCACCCGCGGATGGAAGCTACGTTCTCTCTCACCATCCAAAACGGGGACATTTCTGCTTCATCAATCTGTGTCTAATATTCCTCCTCCTCCTCCTGATCCTCCTCCTGAAACCTCACGTAATCACGCCGAACGGGCAATTTTTCTTAGGGCCACAAGGCTCACTCATATAATTTTTCAATACAATTTTTATATGTTTCAATGCTCTTAAAAGCGTTGAAACTTTAACTTGAACCAATTTTTCGTTAAACTGGGCTGCCTCCAGGCCTAGTTACCACTTAAGCCACATTAACCAAAGCGATTAATGGGTTTCACCTGCCCTCTTGGTTGGCCATGGCCAATTTTTTGGATGTACATTAGTACTGTTGATACAGCAATTTTTGTGGGCCCTCGCCTACAGTGTAATCAAATTAATTTTTAGCCCACCTGCATTACAGCTGACGTTACATCCGCTGTGTTGGGCAATGCAATGGGATATTTTTGTGTATCACCGGTGGGTTCCAGGGAGCCACCCATGCTGTAGGTGCACACTGAGTTTAACCTACATCTGTCCACTTGTAAAGAACCCCAGTCTGACTGGGGCATGCAGTGTGGGCCGAAGCCCACCTGTATTAAGCACAACATTACTACCTCAGCTGTGTTGGGCAATGCAATGGGATATTTCTATGTACCGCCGGTGGCTTCCTGGCACCCACCCCTGCTGTGGGTCCACAGGGAATTATAAATGCATCTGTGTCCACTTGTAAAGAACCCCAGTCTGACTGGGGCATGCAGAGACACCTTGACAGAATGAATAGTGTGTGACACATAGGTTCCCCATTGCTATGCCCACGTGTGCAGCTCCTGATGGCGGTGGCACAGGATTCTATTTCTCATTGCTTCTGTACAGCATTGTGGGCTATCGCCCCGCCCCTTTTAAAGAGGGTCGCTGCCTAGCCGTGCCAACCTCTGCAGTGTGTGCCTGCGGTTCCTGCTCATGGCAGACGCACTTCTAAATAGACATGAGGGTGGTGAGGCATTAGGGCAGCTGAAGGCTGCGCAGGGACACTTTGGTGTGCGCTGTGGGGGGGAGGGGGGGCGGTTGGGCAGCATGTAACACAGGAGAAGTGGCAGTGGAGTGTCATGCAGGCAGTGATTGTGCTTTGTTGGAGGTAGTGTGGTGCTTAGCAAAGGTATGCCATGCTAAATGAGGGCTTTTCAGAAGTAAAAGTTTATGGGAGGGGGGGGGGGGGCCCACTCTTGCCGCTATTGTGGCTTAATATTGGGACCTGTGAACTTGAGATCCAGCCCAACATGTAGCCCCTCGCCTGCCCTATCCGTTGCTGTGTCTCGTTCCCATCACTTTCTTGAATTGCCCAGATTTTCACACAAGGAAACCTTAGCGAGCATCGGCGAAATACAAAAATGCTCGGGTCGCCCATTGACTTCAATGGGGTTCGTTACTCGAAACGAACCCTCGAGCATCGCAAAAAGTTCGTCCCGAATAACGAGCACCCGAGCATTTTGGTGCTCGCTCATCTCTAATCACTAGTCTTTAACAACACCCCCCCCCCCACCACCACCACCACCACCACCACCACTGCCCCCAATGTGTGCGGATAAAGAGCCTTAGGGAATTTGACGCAAAGGAACATATGAACCGATGGGTAATGCAGCGGCCTCTCCTGCTTTCTTTCATTGAATGCCTACCTAGGGCCATTATGCGATAATGATCCGGGCTGCTGTTGCTAACAAATCGATTAGACCAGCAGTCCATTATCTGCAGAGCATCACTCTAGAAAAAAGTCCTATAATAACTGGCCAATCAACCGCAGCTTGCTGATGGTATCTGATGTAGCTCATTCCATAGGAATACTTCAACCCAGCATCCTTCTATCCGCCATTTACTTTTCGCTTGTATTGTTTTATTGTGTCGTGTTAAAAACGGAAAAAAAAATATTTGCTTTCAACATGATAAAACGAGTTTATTTACGTAACGAAGAACAGTAAACTTCCTTGATTAAATTAGACACAGAAAATTGACTAAGCAAGAAAACAACCTTTTGGAATCTGATTAGAAGGATCAACATGATGCAGTTGTTTGCCTGAAATAGACACTTACTTCTCACTGTGTTTCCTGCTAATTTCAATTGCCGATGAAAGAAAGGGAGAATACTTGATGTACAAAACTGAGACACGGCATTTTGTAATCTGGCTAAATTGTTTTTTGCTTGGCATACCTACCCTGTTTCCCTGAAAATAAGACATACCCTGAAAATAAGACATACCATGATTTTCCAGATTTTTTGAGGATGCAAAATGATTTTTCAGGCTTTTTGAGGATGCTTGAAATATAAGCCCTACTCCAAAATTAAGCCCTGCTAACAGTTAATTAAAAAAGTCAATTTAAATAGCGTCCAGGCAGTTATACATGTAAAAAAGTTAAACCTTTTTGAACAAAAATTAATATAAGACACTGTCCTATTTTCAGGGAAACTCGGTAGTAAAGGTGTGTGCAGTTGGCTAAGGTGTTAAAGAGGTTCTCCACCTAAAATGTTCATGCAGTTTAAACACTGATCGTTCACTGTTTCTTATAGTAAGGAACACTATTTTTTCTCCTTAGGGAGAGCACTTAGAATGTGAGAGAGTGAGTAGAATTATAAGGCCATCCATACTCCTCTGTGTAATATGCAAATAAGGGAGATGGAACAATACCTCTGCAGCAGCACCAGCTATTGAGAGGCAGCATTCCTGTAAGTCAATGTTAGACTCTTTATACAAGCCTTGTAACAATGACTGGGAATTCCTCTTAGGCCTTCTCAGTTGCCTTGAGCTGAAGCCTTGGCAAAAATAGTTGTTATGGACATATTACAAATCTCTGACATGAAGAAATAAATAGTTTGAGGTCTAACAAGCTCTTAAGCCTTCTCAGTTGCCTTATGCGAAAGTATTTGCATACATGGTGGCTGTGGACATATTGCTTTAGCTACCTTTTTTTAAGGCTCTAGCTGTTAGGGTGAGTTTACATGAGCGTACTTTTGTGCGTACATACGTGCGCACCTACGTACGAGCAAAAACACACATGTATGCAGCTGCGTGCAGTGTTTTCAATGGAGCCACGGCTGCTGCCGGCGGATCCATTGAAAACAATGCTCTGCCGACACCCCTGCATTCTTTTTCAGGGAAGGGCTTTACATATAAGCTCTTCCCTGAAAAAGAAACATTTCAGTGTTAAAAAAAGAAACTCTCTTCAAAGCTTCGCTTGGCATTCAGCTGATCACTGATGATCTGCCTTCAGAAACCCCTGACGATCGGTTGTATTCACAGAGGAAGTTACAATCAGGCATACAATTACTCTTCAAAGCACACAATGTGGTAAGTGTAGTATTGTTTGGCACCAGACCCTCCTAATAATGCACCAGCATTATTAAATAGGCCAGTCCCTCAATTCAATCCCTACATACTGCAGTAAAATGATCATATGGGAGAAATGGTGTCCAGGACTTTGGGTCATCTCATCTGCTGGTTTGCCAACATTCAGCATGCAGAAGATGAATTACTAGTTTTCGAGTATTAATGGAAAGAATAATTACCTTGAGGCTAGTAAAAGGGGCCAATTAAAAAAAATATCCTAGGTATATCTAGAAGTTTCCCAATGCAAAATCTGTAACTGGGTATCTTGTCTCAGATAGCTCAAAGCAGGGGTGTAGCTAAAGGTTCATGGGCCCGGGTGCAAAAGTTTATCTTGTGCCCCCCCCCCCCCCCAACTTCTCTAAACCCCTTAATACAGAGGCGTAACTTGAAGCTCCTGGACCCCAATGCAAAACCTGTAACAGGACCCCAACTATAATGCTTTATTCATAGAACTGGGATCCTTATATGGAGAAAAGGCATTATGGGCCTCCTAAGGCTCCTTGGCTCATGTGCAAACGCATCCCCTGCATTCCCTATAGTTACGCCAGTGGCTCAGAGAGCCACAGATGAGGAGACAGGAGACCCAATGTTATGTTCCTTAAGTGATTTAAAAGTCTCCATATATAGGAAATAATTATAGGACATTGTCCCGGGATGCCACGTGTTGAACCTTTAGGTCCATTGTCATATATTGTTGTAGATTGCACAGCATGGAAATAATTTCTTTCAAGACTACTAACCTAGCATTGAGCTGATCCCATGATGCCAAGATAACAGACTCATACTACAATACCCAAAATTAAAGATGTGTTTAAAAATACCCAAAAAAGTTCTATAAAAATGTCTTTCTTAGAAGAATATTACTACTACTGATATCACTGGTCCCGGAAATTAAAGTTAAGTCATAAAACCACCTGAAAAACAATGAGGTTTTATCAATGCAGACAGCATATGAGTATTGACTTACATGACCTAAGGATTCAATTTTGTACTCTGGGAGACTGGCTGAATTACTTTTGCATCTCCTCTTCCCTTCCGGCTTTAAGGAAAACATTAGTTTCTTAGAAAGAACTTTATCTCAGCAAGTCCAACACAGAAGCTGAGGTAATCATCTTATAATGCCCCATGCCAGAATCAATTTATTTACACGCAATTGGTCTTCGAGTCCTGTGATGTTCAAGAACATATAGATCAAACGGACCACTTCCTTTAAGTGTATTCCCTGGAACAGGTCATCACATGCTGACAATGATAACTAGAGCTTCTCAAGTAGTCTGCCGCTATAGATAATCATATTGAGGCAGAGAGTGGCTGAGCAGTGATTCTTTAGTCTATTACTGTTAGACATAAGTCATGCACCCTGACCAGAAGCCTTCGTCTCCTATTTATCATATAGAAAAGTTTAATTTGTAATAAAACTCTCAGAATTTGGGATGCTGGACTACTTGAGGTTCATTTATAATTGAAGAATATTTCCCTCTAAGAGACATCCGCGAGTCGTTCTCTTCTGTTACATCTTATACATATTTTTCTTATGCTTGCCCACAATCAATATGGCTGCCATTAGGGTCCCCAGAAAGCTTTACCACACTTGGAATCAATCAAATATGCCTTATTATACAGCAGCATGGGATATATCAATGGATAAGTAAGCAGACTTGCAACTCAGAAATTTGAAGAAGCTAGGTTATAATGTAAAGGGGCAGGTAGAGAAGTTCACATTATTTTATACTGTGACTGATACTACAGAGTGTGTATAGTAGACTGTGTCCTTAAGAGGGGGTGGGATCAGAGGAATGAGGGCTTTTGGGTATGAAGGAGCAGGAGTGTATGAGACGGGAGTGGAAAGTTGGAGTTTTCCCCTGAAGCAACTATGTATGGCGATTGCAGTGATTGGTCCAACTGATTGTCTTCCACTGAGAAAGGAGCAAAATAATTATTTGGTCCAAAGGGCAATGATGGATAAAGAGACTTTTGGGCGTAAAGTATTATTACTGTTACTGACTCCTCTGGTCCCACTCCTACCAACATACTCGGTGAAACCAGGTACAGCAAGTTCTTGATCCATTTTGTTAAAAAGTGTTCAGGTTACCTAAAGAAACAATGTACCAGTATTCAACATGGCCTCATGAACTGTGCATGAAACATTCCCCAGAATTCTCTTGAGTACTTTCCAGTAGAGCCCTCTTCCAAACCCTGTCTAAGGCAGACCCGGTGGTCCTAGCCCATATACAATGAAAGACCCATGCCAGCAAGCAGAGGTAAGCCTGAGCTAGGCGTGGTTATTCCAACCCAGTTGAGTGATCCTGAGTCCTTATCACCACCTGTCACTGGCTCCCCTACAATAACTCCTCTTAGGGGTGTCATGATGGTCCCATTGGTTGTCACCCAGATTTCCGAGAAAAGTATATATCAAAGAAAACCGGTTTATATTTGTTAGTACATTTTCTGACTTCACAAAAAAAGTAATAGATAAATATAGTAATGATCGAACTATCCAAGGTAAACCCTATCCCTTTGTGGTCTGGTTAATGGAATTGCAAGATCACAACCGAGACTGTTGGCAAGTATGATTCTGTAATCACTGAGTCACACACTATAGATTTGTACAGAATCTGTAGACCAGAAGTAGACATACCATATGCTGTTGTGCACCAGCTACAACCAGGAAGTGGGTCCAAGGTGACATTATCACATGAGCCCTGTCATTGAGCACCATCTATTAGTATGGGGTTTGATTGGTGGGCAGGGAGATGGTTCCCCCAGCAGGCCTATAAATCATTATTGTAATATATTTATTGTGGCCCTCCCCTCAGAAAGCACTGGTTATTCATCTGCATGCTTTTAGATAAGTCCCTGGTGTCTTTACTAGAGATGAGCAAACATACTCATTTAGGGCGATTTCGCAATCGAGCACCACTTTTTTTGAGTAACTGACTACTCAGGCGAAAAGATTCGGGGGGCGCCGGGGGTCGGCGTGGTGGAGCGGGGGGGGGGGGGGGGGGGTAGCAGTGGGGAACAGGGGGGAGCTCTCTCTCTTTTTTTTCCAGTCCCCTCCGCAACCCCCCCCCCCCCCCCGCTCACCCACGGCGCCCCCCAAATCTTTTCGCCTGAGTAGTCAGTTACTCGAAAAAAGCGGTGCTTGAGTGCGAAATCGCCCTAAACGAGTACGTTTGCTCATCTCTAGTCTTTATTTATTCAATTGTTTTAGTAACATCTGCTTTCTTGTACTGCTATGTCAATTGTGATTTACATCTGTTACCCCCCTTGTCATCACCTAGGGATAGTCTAGGCTGCCCTCAGATTCTGAAAATAGGACTGGACTGCCCCCATCAGGGCAATCACCGCACTTTTAAGTAAGGTTTCCAAATTTAAGACTGATAGGGAGTGATTTCCCTTTTCCCAAGTCTTAGTTTCATTACACATTGCTTTGTTTTTTGAGTTTACAAAGTGCGCGTATATCCCTCCTGTTTAGACAACCTCTGATCCGCACGATTGGCATCAGGCTCGAACTTAACACCGTATGTGAAATCTGTTAAATTCTACAGGGCCGAGTAGTTAAAGGAGGGGCTGCGTTAAAAAGCAACTTTAAAAACAGCTTCCACCGGTCTATTAGATTTATGCAAGGGACCATGATAATTAATTTCATGGCTCACAATTACTGATGAATCATCAAAAAAGACACTAAAAAAGTTGTCTATGATGAGGTACCGAAGAGCATAGGGACCTATATGCTGATCTTGCACTCTTTCTGTCTATATCCACTCTTGTTATAGGCACAAAAAGTAGTAAAGTTCATGATGAAAGAGGACATATACATGTTTTGTATAGTTGGGTCCTTTGAAGCAATCTCAGTCCGACTGCTCAATGAAGGAAATGTTAGACAGGTCTCTTAGATTTGGATGATGGGGTGGGGGGGGGGGAATAATTGCTATGGAGAGTGGTGATTTATGTGCATGCCCTTGATAACGTATTATATAATATGACAACGTACTGAAGAATAACACATCTAAATCTCTGTCCTCGGTAGATTGCAGCTCTATATTAATCATCCATTGTAATCTTTTGTTCAGTGATTTGTAACTGTTTCATACTATGTGACACGCCGCACTGTAAACAGTCTTCAATCGCTTGGAAACTATTAGCGCCGTGTAAAAAATGACAATTTAGAAAAGACAGTGTAAATAACAATTTGTAGCACAATGCAGTCACCTGCTGGGGATTAGAAGCATATGGTAGTATTCTACTCTCACTGAATCACATCCGCCGACTCATTTAAACATGCAATTCTTTGTCTGAAGATTACTGAGATCTTCTTTCAAAATTGATTAATCTTCAAGGCAACATGTGCAAATGATGTGGTTAATCCTTAAAAAAAAGCAGACTGATTAATACTGTACTGAATAATGAGTTGATCTTTTTTTAGGAAACCCAGGCTGTGTACAAATCCAAGAATTTTCTAAATGTCATCCTTTTTTAAAATATAAATAATTATTTTGTTAAATTAGGTTTTTATTACATTGTTTCAGATTAATATGACTGATACTATTTATTTTTAGTTGTAATACCATTCCTGGCCACACGGTGAGCTGTTAAGAGAAAACATCTCTATGACTAACTGGATCCTGCTGGATCGGTATCTTTTTTCTTGTAACCTGCTGTTGGGATGATTGTTATGTAACTGTTCCCATAACTGATCCATTGGAGTGGATCTGCAGACGTTATTGCTCAGCCAAGCTCATTTAGGGAGTTATTCAGTGGTTACTTTCCCTATCAGTATCCCTACAGTCATAAATGCTATATTTTCTTCTTATGGCTCTTTCACACGAGCGTATATCAGCTGGCCGTTTTCACAGTGGGACTATATAAGCTATGATCTGATGAATTGGATTCCAGTGCATCAGATCACATGGCCATATTCCCGTGACGTAAAAGCGCCCGGCCGGGCCAATATAATGCCGGGCACTTTTACGTTGACTCAAAAGATAGTCCTGGATTTATCTTTCAGGCCAGAATATGTTGGCCGCTACATGGGATCCTATGGGATCTAATGACAGTGGCCGACGAAGGGAGGTGGGAGGGAGTTTAGCAGCGTGACAGCTAAACTCCTTCTCTCCTCCTCTCTGGCTGATTGCAATGGCAGAGGGTGGGGTGGGGCGGAGCTAAGCACCACCCCATCTCACCTCCTCCCATTGTTGGCTGCAAACAAGGGCGGGGATAGGTGGAGGCTTAGCTCCGCCCTGCCCCTCCCATTGCAAACAGCCAGAGAGGAGGTGAGCCGGCGAGGGGGAGGGAAGGGAAAGGGGCAACAGCATGGTGGTCTCTGCGTATATGCACTGGGGCCCATGCCATCTGAACGGGCGCACAAACGGTAGATTTGTGCGCCCATTCACGAGTTTATGGTAGCATATATCGGCCGGCCGTGAAAATGGCAGATATACGCTCGTGTGAAAGAGCCCTTAGGGAGAGTACCTAGAAGGACAGTAAGTGAGGAAACTTAAAAGACCATTCAAACTTTTCTGGATAGTATGCAAATAAGGGAGATGGTACACTACTTCTGCAGTGCTACCTATTGGAAGGATTATTCCTGCAAGTTATACGAGCCTCATAACAATGACTGGGAATTGACATTGTAGCTCAGTTTTCAATTCCCAGTTATTGTTACAAGGCTTGTATAAAGAGTCTAAGATTGACTTGTAGGAATGCTGCCTTCCAATAGCTGGTGCTGCAGAGGTATTGTTCCTTCTCCCTGATTTGCATATCCCTATTGTGTGATGACTGGTAATAGTAGTAGCAATACATATTATATATCTATCCAGTATTCCTTGTTTAAACTTTAGTGCCTTGTTCTAGTTTTATTTGTTCTTGTCAATGTGGTTTTGCTCCTATGGTTGTCTAGTGCAGTCCTATTTCCTAGCTTCTGGTTTCTGTCTGCCCATTCCTTGCTTGCACCAACCTAGTCATTTTATTATTCAGCTTGCTTGTTTGACTTCTTCGCTGTGTCTTGGAACCCTCTTGTTCTCAGGGACAGTATTTCAGATAGGTAGAGGAAAAAGTGAAGCAAACCCAAGTGTGTGCCTAAAACTGGAGGTGTAGGTAGAGATGAGTAGGAGGTGATGGCAACCAGGTCAACGCCTCATTCAAAGGTGGTGTAAGGTACAATGCAGGGCACAGGGTAAAAGCCAGGCAAACGGCACAAACCTCCAAAAAGGAAGTACTTATAGCAGATTCTTTGAAGTACAGTATGATTTATTCAAATAATTTCAGCAATAAAATGCATTACATGGCAAAGAAGCCTCTTTGTTAGTTAGGCTGGATGACAGACATCATGTGGCATATGAGAGGCTAATCAGGCAAGGAAAGAGTAATCAGGCACCAATGGGGTCTGGTAATTAAAAGATGCATCTACGGCTGCTGATTAGCTCAGATTTGAACTCAGTACCCTAGCAAAGCAATGGAAGGAGGGGGAATGGGAGGAGAAATTTTAGTTCAGCTGAGATGAACCACCTGAAGTTCCAGTTTGCACCAAACTGACCTTTTAGCAATGTTCGACCTGAAACAGGATTTGACTGTTTTGGTTCCATCAACACCATAGCCTAATATAGCAAGGGCAGACTGGTGAGAGGAGGGTGACAGATTTGTGGAGTGCACCCTGACCCTTTAAGAAGCCCGGTAGGACCATTAGCGTGCCCTACAGACCAAGACCAGGGAGGGACTTAAGGAAAAGATGCAGTGTCTACCGCCGGATTGTTGGACAGCCACTGAGCGTGGCAGGAGATGAGTGGAAACTCACCATGACAATAGCCACTAGCTTAAACAGGTTGTCCCATTTCTAGCTGTTTTGCTGCAGGAAGCAGACAGCTCCATACACTATGCAGTGGCCTCAATTGGTACTGCAGGCTGAGTCCCATTCACGTCGATAGGACTAAGCTTTCATTAAGGCCATTGAGCAATGCATGAACCCGTCTGCTTCCTGCAACAAAACAGCTAGAAGTGGAACAACCTATTTAACCCATCAAGTGCATCCCATAGAAGCTTCAGTTTAAAGCAGACCTGTCTCCAGATTAATATCTTATAGCATCTCGAGAATTCAATCATTGGAAAGCCTTAACTCCCATATATGAAGAGACAATTAAAAAGATCCATGTGCTGGAAGGGTAATTAATTAGAATGAATTAAGTCTTGATCTAAGGGTTTTTACTGTTGTTTTAAACAAGACTCCAGTATGTGCTCTTTAATGTGTGCACACAGGATTCTGGTAAAGATGCTTATCTGCAATAAACCCTGACTAAGTTTGATGAGGCAATTTGAAGCTCATGATCCTCAATCCAAACCAGTACTCCTTGACAGTCTCCTTTGATTAAAATTACTTGCATTGCTGCAATTTACTCAAAGAATATCAGTGTAGATTATATAATGACAGCAGAAATAGCCTCTTGTGCATGATTTACTGACACCCTATCATTATTACCCAATCTGCCGAGCCTGTGATGTAATTGTTAAATTGTCTTAGTCCAATGATGTCTGTTTATATGTAGATTGCACTATGTTTGTGTCTTGTCACGCATTATTACTATTATTATTACTGCTAGCATTACTACTACGCTGCATGCATTGTGAGACCTCTCTGACATGGCCGTAGGCGTTCTTACGTGCGCCCGCTGGCGCCGTAAAAACGTGTGAACATTTGTGTGCCCGTCCAGAATGCACGGGCCCGGCTGCAATGCTGTTGCCTCCCCTTCCCTCCTCCTCGTGGGCTCACCTCTTCTCTCCTTCTCTCCAGCTGTTTGCAATGGGAGGGGTGGGAGAGGAGTGGAGCTAAGCTCCCACCCCCTCCCGAATCCTTATCCGCAGCCAGCGATTGGAGGTGGTGGAGCTTAGCTCCACCCCCGTCCCACCCCCTCTCATTGCAAACAGCCGGAGGGGAGGAGAGAGGAGGAAAGAAGAGGGAGGGAGTTTAGCAGTCACGCTGCTAAATTCCCTCCCACCAATCTTCTCCGCTTGCTGTCATTGGCTCCCATAAGAGTCTATGCAGTGTCCAACGTATTCTGGTTGGAAAGATAGTTCCAGTACTATCTTTTCGGCCCGGCGCTATATTGGCCCGGCCGGGCGCTTTCACGCCGTGGGAATACGGCCATGTGATCTGATGCATTGGAATCCAATGCATCAGATTGTAACATATATAAAACGGCGGCTGATATACGCTCGTGTGAAAGAGCCATCAAGCCTGTATACGACTATATGTGTTTTTATGCTCAGCCGATCGCAGCTAAAAATCCCGTGACTGAAGAATAGCCGCTATCAAGTCCTGAGGTTTAGCCACGTTTTCTCATCCATTCATTGCGGCGAATTGGCGAAAGAATACGCTGCAGCGTGGAAATCCCTCAATCGGCAGAAATGCTAAGAATGGCTTGTAATGGTTGAATAGAGCCAGCTGTAATCTTTTCTCAGCATTGGACGCCGGAAAACTCCCTTCCCCTCCCTTTTTTTTCAGCTCCCGTAGAAGTCTATGGGAGCTTCCAACGTATCTTGGCAAAAGATAGGACAAGACCTATCTTTTCACGCATCGTATAAAATCAGTCGCCGCTTTCGGTCGCCAATGTCCTATTTTGCCCAGTGTGAATTTTTTCACATGCTCAAAAAAATCGTTCATCTGAATGAACACATTGGAATCCAATGCTTCAGATGGTCGCGATTGTTGGACGCTTCTACAATAACTGCATATATACGCTTGTGTCAATAAGGCCTTAAGTCCTCTTCACTTCAATCAAGTCCTCTTTTTTTTTGGAAACAGCGCGACTCTCTTCAATGGGCGGTGTGTGGAATAGCAGCTGAGCCTTATTTTTTTTGTATTTAAAGGGGTATTCTGGCTACGCGCAGTTGCTGTCCAATAAATTCTAATCAAATGTGACTTGGGGAATATTAACGCGCACCACGGACCTATGGTGCACGCATGTCCCATGTTTTGCAGGTAAGTGTGTTTGCACACCTGTAAAAAACGGACATGTGAACACACCATAAGGAACCAATGGTTCTAATAGGCGCATGTTTTTGTGCGCACATAGACACGCTCATGTGAATCCACCCTTAAGGTAAGCCTCTTACTAGGTTTCCCTCCATATCTTATTTCCTTTGTGAGTAGATACCTTTGGAGAGGTCCGCTCTAAGATCAAGTTGTCTCAATGAAAAACGCTTGGTTGGTTGGCTCTTGGGCAGTGCGTTATGTCACCTTATTATGCACGTGGGTGCATATACTTAACCCAGTGATATTTTTCATATGAAATTCATCTCAATTGCAAACGGCTGTAAAATCTATATAATTTCCCAGAATAACGAATCACAAATTGAAATGGTAAGGGCTCATTGTGCCACCAAGCTGAGAAAATGAACCTCTTTAAGTGTCGGCCTGCCATGTTCACCAAAGGGAAAATAAAAATGATTTCCTTCTGCTGCTAAAACATTGAATATCTTGTTCTCAGGATAGAGGTAGTTGAAATATTTTAGCACCTTGGTCTTTCAGGTCATGTTTTAATTTCACGCCGATGTAACGTCAGTGATGAGACGGCTCACAAAGTCTACAGGTGACACAAGATGTTATGTAAGACAACAAGCTCAGAAGACAAATAGGAGAAAGAGGAATATGTTACAGTTTATACTTGAGTTGAAGGGAAACTACGGCTCCCAAATCCTAAAAATAAAGTTTTAAATATCAACTTAGGGCTCGGTCACACGAGCGTTTTTTGGTCCGATCTGCAGACACGCTTGCGATCTGCAGATCTATAGACCCAATGCATCCCAATGGGAGCAGGCACATATCCATTTTTTATGCGGATCTGCGATAAATTATAGGACACAACGATTCGCAGAACGCGCCTATCTGCGTTCTGCGAATCGTTGTGTTCTATGTATGAGCTCAATGGGGCCGGCGGCAGTAGCGCCGACCCCATTGAGAACATATACTAAGATTGTTCTCCTCTGCCACAGCTGTGCCACAACTGTGGCAGAGAAGAACAATGTTCTCACATTGAAGTCAACGGAGTCGGCAATACAGCTGGCTCCATTGAAAGCAATGGGCTGCTGGCAAGCGCTTGATGAATTTTCGGGGAAGGGATTAAAATATAAGCCCTTCCCTAAAAACCATCCTGAAAATGTGTAAAAACAAAAAGAAAAAGTATACTCACCTTTTTCCTGCAGCCGGAGTTCAGCCACGTCCGGCCGGCAGTTCTCCTGAACTGCTCTCTGTAGTATTCAGCAGCCGGGGATTTAAAATCCCTGCCTGCTAAATGGGCTGCCTCTGATTGGTCACAGCCCTCTCCAATCAGAGGCAGCTCTCACTTACCCATTCATGAATTCATAAATGGGTGAGTGAGTGCTGCCTCTGATTGGCTGAGCGCAGGAATCAATCAGAGGCAGCTCTCGGCTATTAAATGACAGCTGAGAATCCCGTGAAAAAACGCCCATGTGACTGAGGCGTGCAAAAGTCAAGAACAGTTGGGGGAAATTAATTCAATATTCATTCAATATACAGTAGCATTAAATGCTGCCCATACATGGATAAGTTGAGTTTACGAAAGCGGGAGTTGTTCTTTTTTAGAAACTCTCCACTCTGGTTCATGAATGGCGGTCCACCCCATATTTATACGCCATATAGCAGGGGCTGTTCGTATGGATCCCACCATCTTCATTGTAGCTCATTTATATTCTCACGCTTTTGGTATCTAATAGATGAACCCCTAAGATCTGCTGCAAATGAAAAGAAGGAATTGGGCGCACTGGACTTTAACTCCTTAAGGACACGGCCTTTTTTGGCTGTTTTCATCTCTACTTTTCAAAAGTCATACCTTTTTTAGTTTTCCATCAACATGGCCGTACGAGGGCTTTTTTTTTGCCATCCAAACTGTAGTTCTTATTGGTTCCATTTTTGGGTACATATAAAGTGTTGTAAAACTTGTATTCATTTTTTTTTCAGAGCAGGGAGAGAAAGCACATCAATTCTGCCATTGTTGTTTTTTTACAGAATTAATCATGCAGCATAAATGACATGGTAATTTTTTATGTTGGTCGGTACAACTTTTTTATTATTCCATGGAAAGATCTCTATTTGGACTTGTTTTTTTGTGTGATGAGCTGTAGTTTTTATTGCTACCACTATGGGGTACATACATCTTTTTAATCACTTTTATTGGTATTTTCCACCAGCCAATCCCTTCTGGTCTGCTGCACATAAATACCAGCATCTCTTGGTAGTAGATGCTGGTCATGTTAGTGCTTTACTGTTTTACCCTGTGTTAATCCCACTCAGAGCTGGTGTTATGCATGCTTGTCTGTAGTGCTTCTCTCACCTTCCCTGAGGACAGTCTGGACACCTGCTGTCCCTCCCCTTCTTGCGTACTGGGGTGCATGCATCGTGTAGTGTGTGGTACGGTGACCACACACGTGCATACACCCACAGGCTTCTCCCTACCCCTCTACGGTATGGCCTCCAGATATGATGTCTTATTTCTTATGTGTGTGTCAGATGGGTGATGCCTGGCACTATTTCCTGTATGTCTTATGTGTGTGTCAGATGGGTGATGCCTATTTCCTGTATGCCAACATGGTGGCTGACTTTCTATCCCCTTGGTGTGATGACACTTTGACTAGCTATGTTTTACTATCTGTATGCATGTGGGTTCTGGGTGGGGTTCCTGTTCTATTTGGTATGCATTACTGTGTGTGTATGTGTGAACAGAGACCTTTTCTGAATGCCTGTGCAGGTGGCTAGACATGTGGTGTATGTGCAGTCCTGTTCTGTGTGGTATGCATGACCTTGTGTGTTGGTGTGAACAGCGGCATGTTTTGTATGCCTGTGCAGGTGGCTAGACATGAGGTGTGAACTGTCGTGTTCTGTGGTTTGTGCATCTCTCCAGGTTCCTAATCAGGGATAGCCAGGTCCCAGATCAAGTCAGTTGGGCTGTCCTTATCAGAACAATCACCCTGCTTTTAGGCAGGGGTTCCCCACTTTCCCTGATTAGTAAGGGACAGAGGTCCTCCAATCTTTACCTGGAGTTATGCAATTGGTCTGTGCAACATGATGAGAATTGTTTCAGTTTTATTAGGACACCATCTTGCGTCCATGCTTTGGCGTGGCACTTGAGTGCCCAGCATGGTCGTTACAGTAACAGTCTGTGTTTTCAGTTAACAATAAAAGTTGTTCCACTGCAAACTATGCAAAGCCGGTAAGAATATTTGCCAGTGCCTTGCCTAGCTCGGCATTACCCTTGTAACCAAGAGTTCTTTAATAGTTATGTGTTTCTGCGGGGTACAGTGCAACGGCAGTATCATAACCAGGTCACAGCATCAGTGAAGGTCAAACCTCTGCCAAGGTGTGTGGGAAAAGCAGAAGATGAAAGATCCATTTAGCATACAAGGTGAATCTTGGACTTAGAACAAGCTGACGCACAAGTAAGTCAATGTTCTCCTATGCCTATCCCTGACCAAAGCAGATTTTCTACTGTCAACAGCTCTGCTTCCTCATATCACAAAGCATCATATGAAATGAATAAGACAGCAGAAATGCAGTCCCAAGCTCTTGCTCAGGACCTGAAGTTTGTGGGGTTCAATCCACGCGTGGTTCAGGTAGCCGGCTCAAAGTTGACTCAGCGTTCAATCTTTCTGAGGTTCGTACAATGAGTACGTAGCTTGCTGGGGGTAAAAGATGACTAGGTAAGGCAATAGCAAACCACCCCGCAAAAACATCATAATGTGACGTCACCCTAGGAGTCAGTCATGACTCCGTGCTTGCACCAGGGGACTTTACCTTTACCTACCTCTGTGTATAGATGTGATACATAAATAGAGATCTATACATTTTACAAATTACAGCATTTTGGATCAGACCTTCTTAATGATCTTAACTAGAGATGAGCGAACGTACTCGTCCGAGCTTGATATTCGTGCGAATATTAGGGTGTTTGGGATGCTCGTTACTCGTAACGAGTACCACGCGGTGTTCCGGTTACTTTCAGTTTCCTCTCTGAGACGTTAGCGCGCTTTTCTGGCCAATTGAAAGACAGGGAAGGCATTACAACTTCCCCCTGTGATGTTCAAGCCCTATACCACCCCCCTGCTGTGAGTGGCTGGGGAGATCTGATGTCACCTGAGTATAAAAATTGGCCCCTCCCACGGCTCGCCACAGATGCCTTGTGAGTTAGCTGAGGGACAGTGGTATCGTGCTGCAGCTGCTGTAGGGAGAGCGTTAGGAGTTAGTGTAGGCTTCAAGAACCCCAACGGTCCTTCTCAGGGCCACATCTAATAGTGTGCAGTACTGTGTTAGCACTGTATTTTTTTTTTTTTTTCAAAATTGGATCTGCAGAGCATTGCGCCCTGCAATAGGGACAGAAGTGGTGGTTAGGCAGGGAGAGTGTTAGCAGTGAGTGTAGGCTTCAAGAACCCCAACGGTCCTTTCTAGGGCCACATCTATCCGTGTGCAGTACTGTCCAGGCTGCTGTTAGCAGTGTTGCATATTTTTTTTTTCCTCAAAACCGGCTGTGCAGACCATTGCACCCGGCATTAATACTACAGGGATAGAATTGTGTAGGCAGGGCCAGAAGACATACATTATTCATTGAATAGACGCAGTGTGGCTTGTCCTTTGAAAAACAAGGGAAAAAATTCTATTTCGCCTGCCTCTGACAGTCCTCAGGGCTCTGGGTACGTGTGTGCTGCGTGCAGAACGTTAAAAAAAATCATACGCAGCCAGCTACGTTTTACTGCAGGCTTGCTCCAACTTTTTTCCTGCATGGGAAATCCCTGATCTGCTGGAGAGAATAACTTTGCATCACTGCAGTTCTCTGACACATTTGCAGGGCCACAACACAGTTATTAAACTTAGTAGTATTCATTGAATACACGCAGTGTGGCTTGTCCTTTGAAAAACAAGGGAAAAAATTCTATTTTGGCTGCAGGAAATCAAATCACTGGGAAATCAAATCACTGGGAAATCAAATCACTGGTAATACACCATGCTGAGGGGTAGGGGTAGGCCTATAGGACGTGGACGCGGGCGAGGACGCGGAGGCCCAAGTCAGGGTGTGGGCACAGGCCGAGCCAGTGCGGTGGCCAGGGGTAGAGGCAGGGCCAGACCGAATAATCCACCAACTGTTTCCCAAAGCGCCCCCTCGCGCCATGCCACCCTGCACAGGTCAAGGTGCTCTACGGTGTGGCAGTTTTTCACAGAGACGCCTGATGACCGACGAACAGTGGTGTGCAACCTTTGTCGCGCCAAGATCAGCTGGGGAGGCACCACCAACAGCATGCGCAGGCATATGATGGCCAAGCACCCCACAAGGTGGGACGAAGGCCGTTCAGCGCCTCCGGTTTGCACCACTGCCTCTCCCCCTGTGCCCCAACCTGCCACTGAGATCCAACCCCCCTCTGAGGACACAGGCACTACCGTCTCCTGGCCTGCACCCACACCCTCACCTCCGCTGTCCTCGGCCCCATCCAGCAATGTCTCTCAGCGTAGCGTCCAGACGTCGCTAGCGCCACAGTTTGAGCGTAAGCGCAAGTACGACACCACGCACCCGCACGCTCAAGCGTTAAACGTGCACATTGCAAAATTGATCAGCCTAGAGATGCTGCCGTATAGGCTTGTGGAAACGGAGGCTTTCAAAAGCATGATGGCGGCGGCCCCGCGCTACTCGGTTCCCAGTCGCCACTACTTTTCCCGATGTGCCGTCCCAGGCCTGCACGACCACGTCTCCCGCAACATTGTACGCGCCCTCACCAACGCGGTTACTGCCAAGGTCCACTTAACAACAGACACGTGGACAAGCACAGGCGGGCAGGGCCACTATATCTCCCTGACGGCACATTGGGTGAATTTAGTGGAGGCTGGGACAGAGTCACAGCCTGGGACCGCTCACGTCCTACCCACCCCCAGAATTGCGGGCCACAGCTCGGTGGTGGTATCTGCGGCGGTGTATGCTTCCTCCACTAAAGCACCTTCCTCCTCCTCCTCCTCCAACGCAACCTCTGTCTCGCAATCAAGATGTGTCAGCAGCACGTCGCCAGCAGTCGGTGTCAAGCGGCGTGGTAGCACAGCGGTGGGCAAGCGTCAGCAGGCCGTGCTGAAACTACTCAGCTTAGGAGACCAGAGGCACACGGCCCACGAACTGCTGCAGGGTCTGATAGAGCAGACCGACCGCTGGCTTGCGCCGCTGAGCCTCCAACCGGGCATGGTCGTGTGTGACAACGGCCGTAAGCTGGTGGCGGCTCTGCAGCTCGGCAGCCTCACGCACGTGCCATGCCTGGCCCATGTCTTTAATTTGGTGGTTCAGCGCTTTCTGAAAAGCTACCCCCACTTGTCATACCTGCTCGGAAAGGTGCGCCAGCTCTGCGCACATTTCCGTAAATCCCACACGCACGCTGCCACCCTGCGGACACTGCAACATCGGTTTAATCTGCCAGTGCACCGACTGCTGTGCGACGTGCCCACACAGTGGAACTCTACGCTCCACATGTTGGCCAGACTCTATGAGCAGCGTAGAGCTATAGTGGAATACCAACTCCAACTTGCGCGGCGCAGTGTGAGTCAGCCTCCTCAATTATTTACAGAAGAGTGGCCCTGGTTGGCAGCCATCTGCCAGGTCCTTGGAAAATTTGAGGAGTCTACCCAGGTGGTGAGCGGCGATGCTGCAATCATTAGCGTCACCATTCCTCTGCTATGCATCTTGAGAAGTTCCCTGCAAAGCATAAAGGCAGCCGCTTTGCGCTCGGAAACAGAGCTGGGGGAAGACAGTATGTCGCTGGATAGTCAGAGCACCCTCCTGTCTATATCTCAGCGCGTTCAGGAGGAGGAGGAGGAGCATGAGGAGGATGAGGAGGAGGGGCAAGAGACAGCTTGGCCCACTGCTGACGGTACCCATGCTGCTTGCCTGTCATCCTTTCAGCGTGTATGGCCTGAGGAGGAGGAGGAGGATCCTGAAAGTGATCTTCCTAGTGAAGACAGCCATGTGTTGCGTACAGGTACCCTGGCACACATGGCTGACTTCATGTTAGGATGCCTTTCTCGTGACCCTCGCGTTACACGCATTCTGGCCACTACGGATTACTGGGTGTACACACTGCTCGACCCACGGTATAAGGAGAGCCTTTGCACTCTCATTCCCGAAGAGGAAAGGGGTTCAAGAATGATGCTATACCACAGGGCGCTGGTGGACAAACTGATGGTAAACTTCCCATCCAACAGCGCTAGTGGCAGAAGGCGCAGTTCCAAGGGCCAGGTAGCAGGGGAGGCGCAGAGATCATGCAGCATGTACAGCACAGGCAGGGGAACATTCTCCAAGGCCTTTGCCAGCTTTATGGCTCCCCAGCAAAACTGTGTCACCGGTCCCCAGTCAAGGCTGAGTCTGCGGGAGCACTGTAAAAGGATGGTGAGGGAGTACGTAGCCGATCGCACAACCGTCCTCTGTGACGCCTCTGCCACCTACAACTACTGGGTGTCGAAGCTGGACACGTGGCCTGAACTCGCGCTGTATGCCCTGGAGGTGCTTGCTTGTCCTGCGGCTAGCGTCTTGTCAGAGAATGTGTTTAGTGTGACTGGGGGAATCATCACGGATAAGCGTACCCGCCTGTCAACCGACAGTGCCGACAGGCTAACACTCATCAAGATGAACAAAGCCTGGATTTCCCCAGACTTCTCTTCTCCACCAGCAGACAGCAGCGATACCTAAACAATACGTAGGCTGCACCCGCGGATGGAAGCATTGTTCTCTATCACCATCAAACACGTGGACCTTTTAGCTTCATCAATCTGTGTATAATATTCATCCTCCTCCTCCTGAAACCTGACCTAATCACACCGAATGGGCAGTTTTTCTTAGGCCCACAAGGCTCAGTCATATAATTTTTGTAAACAATTTTTATACGTTTCAATGCTCATTAAAGCGTTGAAACTTGCACCTGAACCAATTTTTATTTTAACTGGGCTGCCTCCAGGCCTAGTTACAAATTAAGCCACATTAACCAAAGCGATTAATGGGTTTCACCTGCCCTCTTGGTTGGGCATGGGCAATTTTTACTGAGGTACATTAGTACTGTTGGTACACCAATGTTTTGGGGCCCTCACCTACAGTGTAATCATAGCAATTTGTATGTTCTTCGCCTGCACTCATGGTACAGAAGTGTACCAGCGGACAGCAGCGATACCTAAGCAATACGTATTATGCACCCGCGGATGGAAGCTACGTTCTCTCTCACCATCCAAAACGGGGACATTTCTGCTTCATCAATCTGTGTCTAATATTCCTCCTCCTCCTCCTGCTCCTCCTCCTGAAACCTCACGTAATCACGCTGAACGGGCAATTTTTCTTAGGGCCACAAGGCTCACTCATCTAATTTTTTTAAACAATTTTTATATGTTTCAATGCTCTTAAAAGCGTTGAAACTTTAACTTGAACCAATTTTTAGTTAAACTGGGCTGCCTCCACGCCTAGTTACCACTTAAGCCACATTAACCAAAGCGATTAATGGGTTTCACCTGCCATCTTGGTTGGGCATGGCCAATTTTTACTGAGGTACATTAGTACTGTTGGTACACCAATGTTTTGGGGCCCTCACCTACCGTGTAATCATAGCAATTTGTATGTTCTTCGCCTGCACTCATGGTACAGAAGTGTGTGTGGGGTTGGCCTAAACTTTAGCTACATAAATGTAACTTGGGCCTTGGCTATACTGCAGCTACTGAAATGGAACTAAGACTGCGCTCCCACTATACTGCTGCTTCGGAATTGTTCCTGGGGCCTGTGTAGGCTGCTACAATGACTTAAATGGAACTAAGCCTATGCTCTTCCTATACTGCTGCTTCGGAATTGTTCCTGGGGCCTGTGTAGGCTGCTACTATTACTGAAATGAAACGAAGACTGCGCTCCCACTATACTGCTGCTTCGGAATTGTTACTGGGGCCTGTGTAGGCTGCTACTATTACTGAAATGGAACTAAGACTGTGCTCCCCCTATAATGCTGCTAGTGATATGTTAGTGGGGCCTGTTGCTAATGCTACTGCTGAAATGTTACTAATTCTGGGCTCTGCCTATACCGCTGCTAATGGTATGTCTCTGGGGTGTGGAAACAGAGGCTTCCCAAAGACATGATGGCGGCGAGGCCATTTCCCACCAACGCTGTTACTGTTAAGGTGCATATAACCACGGACACGTGGAGAGGACACGTAGTGCCTCCAAAACATCCCCCGCCACGGCCCACTTAATCCTGGCCACATTCCGAAAACCAACAAAATAAAACCGTGCTACTAGGTCCGCAGTCACCACCACATTACCACCAACGCGGTTACTGTTAAGGTACATATTACCAGTCTGACTGGGGCATGCAGTGTGGGCCGAAGCCCACCTGCATTAAGCACGACATTACTACCTCAGCTGTGTTGGGCAATGCAATGGGATATTTTTGTGTATCGCCGGTGGGTTCCAGGGAGCCACCCATGCTGTCGGTCGACAGGGACTTCACAATAGGGAGTTGTACCTTCCTGTGTCTATGAATTAAAAAGCCCGGTCTGACTGGGGCATGCAGAGACACCTTGACAGAATGAATAGTGTGTGGCACATAGGTTCCCCATTGCTATGCCCACGTGTGCAGCTCCTGATGGCGGTGGCACAGGATTCTATTTCTCATTGCTTCTGTACAGCATTGTGGGCTATCGCCCCGCCCCTTTTAAAGAGGGTCGCTGCCTAGCCGTGCCAACCCTGTGCAGTGTGTGCCTGCGGTTCCTCCTCATGGCAGACGCACTTCTAAATAAACATGAGGGTGGTGTGGCATGAGGGCAGCTGAAGGCTGCGCAGGGACACTTTGGTGTGCGCTGTGGGGGGGAGGGGGGGGGGCGGTTGGGCAGCATGTAACCCAGGAGAAGTGGCAGCGGAGTGTAATGCAGGCAGTGATTGTGCTTTGTTGTAGCTAGTGTGGTGCTTAGCAAAGGTATGCATTGCTAATGAGGGCTTTTCAGAAGTAAAAGTTTTTGGGAGGGGGGGGGCACTCTTGCCGCTATTGTGGCTTAATAGTGGGACCTGTGAACTTGAGATGCAGCCCAACAAGTAGCCCCTCGCCTGCCCTATCCGTTGCTGTGTCGTTCCCATCACTTTCTTGAATTGCCCAGATTTTCACACAAGGAAACCTTAGCGAGCATCGGCGAAATACAAAAATGCTCGGGTCGCCCATTAACTTCAATGGGGTTCGTTACTCGAAACGAACCCTCGAGCATCGCAAAAAGTTCGTCCCGAGTAACTAGCACCCGAGCATTTTGGTGCTCGCTCATCTCTAATCTTAACCCAATGTCAAAGGAATTAGTGTCGTAAGGTGAGTTGTGATCTAACTGCATATGCACACCAGAGGGAGACACAGAGCTGGATATTTAACAAGCCTATGAAGCTGGACCCTGCTGCTTTACTACAGTAACAATACTATAAACCTGAGTGGAATACATGTGAGATTTACCAAGCAAGATTAGATAAGGAATATATTTCAAAGATTGTAATTGTAAAGGGGATGGGGGGAGGCTGGGGAGCTCATGAGCCCACCCTGTACATGGCAGGTGTTTGCCATCTTTGAAAACTGACACCTTCCGTTAACAGACACGATCAGCGATAACTCTAATTGCGGCTGTTAACCCTTTAAATGCCATTGCCAATTCTGATGGTGACATTTAAATGTTCCAATCAGGACTTAAGGTGCATTTAGACACAAAGATGATCACTCAAAAGATGGCTTTTGAGCGATCATTTTTGCATAAAGTACTACTTGGTACTAATGTCTATTAGTACCAATTAGTAGTGTGAGCCACTGGGAGCTGTATTCAGGGATCAGACCACCCGCTGTTCTCTGAATAAATTTCCTTTATTTTGCCACGGGGCTGACAGCTGAGACAATGTAATCAGCGCTCCCCGGGAAGAACACAGCGAGCGGTCCTTCTTATCAGCTGTTCTACTGAACAATTGATTTCATTCTGAACTGAAATCTTGTTTTACAGAAAAGTGAAAGATGGGCACATTTACACCCAACGATCATCACTCTAAATGGCTTTTGAGCTAATTTTGAGCAATAATCGCTATGTCTAAATGGGCCTTTAGATGTCCCGAACACATACCCCTCTCCCTACAATGGGATTGCTGAGGGCCATTCCAATGTCATAGCAGCCGGGGGCCTTTTGAAGGTCCCCAACTATACCATGACTCATTGCCTATTAAAATGTGCTTGTGTGACATAATAGAATGCCAGTCAGACTACAATATAATGCAATACTATAGTATTCCATTATACTGTATAAGCCTTTAAACAATTATAGGTTAAAGTCCCCTATGGAGACAAAAAAAGAGAAGTTTAAATAAGTAAAATAAAGATTTTTTAACTATTGGAAGAGGTAAAAATATTAAAAGTAAAAGATAAAAAACTATTTTCCCAGTGTCGCATCAAAAAATAAGAAACATGTAAAAACTTGTATCGCTGCGTATGTAAAATCCAATTTATTAAAACATCCCATTATTATTCCAACACTGCAAACTAAATCTGAAAAAATAAATCACAATTCCAGAACTGTGCCTTTTTGGTCATCCCATCTCCAAGAAAAAATGTATAAAAAGCAATCAAAAAGTTGTACGACAATAAAAAAACCTACCTTGACAAAAATGAACCCTGCCACAACCCCATCGACCGAAAAATAGAAATGTTATGAGGGTCAAAAGATGGTGACAGAAAGTAAATTTGTTTTGAAGGTATTTAAGCTTTTCCAATCCAATTTGTATCCTGGTTTTCCTAGGGGGCTTACTCTTTTTCTGCCGTTATACAAAGGCGCTATCTGCTGGCTAAAGCCAGTACTGCATGAGGTGACAGGTTGGATAGGCTCCGACAGCAGAGAGACCGGCAATATACAGTAAGAGAACCCCGACGGATGTCTTCCAACATCGCAGCTGTACAGCCTTAAATCATAATGTCTTCAGACGTCAGACAGTGGATTGGAAAGGGTTAAGGTATTTCTATTCTAAGTAACACCGTATTAAAAAAAAAATATATATATATATATATATATATATATATATATATATATATATATATATATATATATATATATATATATAGTATATATTTAGCTTAATTGTAATTGGACCGAACCACAACATACAGATAATATGTTATTGTTGGAGATCAGCGAACGTACTCGTTTCGAGTAATTACTAAAGATGAGCAAGCATACTCGTCCGAGCTTGATACTCGTTCGAGTATTAGGGTGTTCGAGATGCTCGTTACTCGTAACGAGTACCACGTGATGTTCGAGTTACTTTCAGTTTCTTCCCTGAGAAATTTGCGCGCTTTTCTGGCCAATAGAAAGACAGGGAAGGCATTACAACTTCCCCCTGCTACGTTCAAGCCCTATACCACCCCCCTGCAGTGAGTGGCTGGCGAGATTAGGTGTCACCCGAGTATTGAAATCTGCCCCTCCCGCGGCTCGCCTCAGATGCGTTCTGACATTAGTTCAGGGAAAGTGCTACCGTGTTGGAGCTGCTATAGGGAGAGTGTTAGGTGTATTGTAGGCTTCAAGAACCCCAACGGTCCTTCTTAAGGCCATAAATCTTCTCTATATGCGCTCTATTTGCGCTCAATGGGGCCGGTGCCGACCCCATTGAGAACATATAGAAGACAAATCCTTCTTCTCTGGCACAGCTGTAACAGCTGTGGCAGAGAAGAACGATGTTTGCCCATTGAATTCAATGGAGCGGCAATACAGCAGGTTCCACTGAAAGCAATGGGCTGCCGGCGATTGCAGGATGAATTGTCGGGAAGGGGTTAAATATATAACCCCTTCCCTGCAATTCATCCAGAAATGTGTTACAATAAAAATATATACCGGCGTATAAGGCGATGGGGCGTATAAGACGACCCCCCAACTGTCACCTTATACGCCGGCAATACAGTGGAGCAAAGAATAAAAATCATTACTTACTTCTTCTGACGTTCTGCGGCGCTCCTGCAGGCTGTTGCTCCCTCCTGGTTCCCGGCAGAGCATTGATTTCTCTATGGAGGGCTTTAAATCCCCGCTCCAGAAACACACGTGCCTTCAGCCAATCACAGCCAATGGCAATGATGTCATTGAATGGCTGTGATTGGCTGTGTTTCTGGAGGCGGGGATTTCAAACCCTGCGTCCAGAAAGCAATACTCTGCCGTGGAACAGGAGGGAGCAACAGCCTGCAGCAGCGCCGCAGAACGTCAGAAGAAGTAAGTAATGATTTTTATTCTTTGCTCCACTGTATTGCCGGCGTATAAGGTGACAGTTGGGGGGTCGTCTTATACGCCCTGTCGCCTTATACGCCGGTATATATTTTTATTGTAACACATTTCTGGATGAATTGCAGGGAAGGGCTTATATATTTAACCCCTTCCCGACAATTCATCCCGCGATCGCCGGCAGCCCATTGCTTTCAGTGGAACCTGCTGTATTGCTGGCTGCATTGAATTCAATGGGCAAACATCGTTCTTCTCTGCCACAGCTGTTACAGCTATGGCAGAGGAAAACGATCTTTACGCTGACAGTGCGGGGGGGGCACTCTTGTTGCTATTGTGGCTTAATAGTGGGACCTGGGAACTTGAGATGCAGCCCACCATGTAGCCCCTCGCCTGCCCTATCCGTTGCTGTGTCGTTCCCATCACTTTCTTGAATTGCCCAGATTTTCACAAATGAAAACCTTAGCGAGCATCGGCGATATCCAAAAATGCTCGGGTCGCCCATTGACTTCAATGGGGTTCGTTACTCAAAACGAACCATCGAGCATCGCGAAAATTTTGTCCCGAGTAACGAGCACCTGAGCATTTTGGTGCTCGCTCATCTCTAGTAATTACTCGATCGAACACCGCGATTTTCAAGTACTTCAGTACTCGGGTGAAAAAATTCGGGGGTGCCGGGGGACGGGGGGAGGCGTGGTGGCGCGGGGGCTAGCAGCGGGGAACAGGGGGGAGCCCTCTCTCTCTCCCTCTCCCCCCCACTCCCCGCTGCAACCCCCCACTCACCCACGGCGCCCCCCGAATCTTTTCGCCCGAGTACGGAAGTACTCGAAAATCGCGGTACTCATGCGAAAAATGGGCGTGGCCGAGTACGCTCGCTCATCTCTAGTCATTGTTACTGTACTATGAACATGGTGACCCCTCCCCCCCCCCCCCAAAAGAAAATTAGTGCAAATTTATTTTTTTCCCATTTCACCCCACTTGGAAATCTTTAGAAGATGCTCAATATACATTATGTTAAACGGTAGCTTTGACAAAAAAAAGGGTTAAATATAAGTAAGGGACTCAACCCTTACATTTCTTTCCTGCAGCTGATTCACCTACAGCAGTTCTAGGCATATTAGCTTAAATTTAATGCCATGTCAAGAATCTCTTTTATTTGGAACATTTTAGCTACAGAAAAAAACATAGGTTAAAAACGTAAGAAAAAACTTAAGATAATAAAAATGAGCGAGTGTTAATTAACAGAATCCCTTGGCAAAAACTGCACTTAAAAGCACCATAATTTAAAGTAAGTATTACACTGAAGGGCACATTCTTGGATGACTTGTCTTAATGGCCGGCACACATATCTGGAACGGATGGCTGGTAATATTCTTCAGCGTTTTACACTTATACAGTTTGTTAATAAGATCTCCAAAGGGCAATATTTACCTGGACATCAAATTATTTGCAAGACTTGCCAGCTTTACAAGATGAAAGAATTGCATTGCTCCTGTGCAGCGTTGTAGCATGCATCCCACGGTCTAACATAGGTCTTTATAATATATTTATTGAGGTTAGACTCATTGAGGAGCATGGGGGCATCCAATAATAGACCATTAACACCCAAAGACAACTGTGTTTGCATGTCAGGGCTTCTTTACTGCTGAAGGAGGACCAATGCTTCTATACATGTGGCTGCGCCTCCTACTACATATCAGACACATTAATTGCTAAAGTGGTGTGAAAATAAGTCACGTTTCGGGACCGCCATTTGTCCTCCTCAAGATGGGTGGCAGCACATCAGAAACCACATCCAGGCCATAGCTTCATTAAAAAAAATGGCTTGGCTAGTGGTTTGCAGCAATTTAGCAGTATTCACACTGTTCCAGAGGCTTCACAGTGCACATGCAAAGTCAAATTAATGCCTGGCCATCTAGCCACTAACTAAACAAAGTAGTGCTCTCACTATAAGCTTAATGCAACAACCTCACACCAGCATCAATCATAACCTCAAGAGTGTCAGTCCAGGGATGTCCTCCTCTCCCAGACTTCTTCGAGAAAATGCTAATTAATCTCGGGACTTGATCGCAACTATTCTTCATTGATGCATGTTTAAGCTGTGATGCGGCCAACGTAAAATCACGACGCTTGTGTCTTACACCACTAACTATGAGCTACCCCTGGGTATATCAGGCACCCTTTCTTTTGGTCCCGCTTAAGGTCCTATTTAATGTATACAGATTCGCTGGTTTCCGACTTTGACTGTTCCTGAATTTGCTGCATTCTCTGCTCCTGACTTTGGCTTGTTATATTGACCATTCTCCTTTCTGCTGCCTTCCCCTACCATACAGAACCCACTCTGTGTGTCCTGAACTCTGGTTTCTCGTTTGCTCTATAGTTACATTGCCAGGTCTCACCCAGATTGAACTGACAACACATTTGTTTATACGGGACCAATTCTAGTGTAACAGCGTGGGTGTCTCGCAGCGAAGCCCAGATCCCTACTGGAGGGGTGAAAGGGTGGGAACCTTAGGTGTCACCTCTGAATTAAGCCCAAAAACTGTACCAGTTTTCAGCACGGTGAATCCTCATCCATTGACTAATACAAATTGTTGAAAGGTGAACTGATGCCATTTTTTGTTACATATTTGATAAGTTATTTCACTTCTTAATTATATCTGTTTTGGGAAAGCTGAGTGACAACCAACATGGCAACCATGGAGGTTAACATCAACATGCTTAGACCTGAATGGCAAAATTACTTAGGGAAAAGTTGCTATTTAACAATCATTAATAACTTCCAAAGGGTCGTTGCTCCACGGATTATTCCGATTGCCAGATTGGAGTCAGGAAGGAATTTTTTACCGTAAATGTGGAAAATTGGCTTCAACTTCATTGGGGGTTAATAGGCTGAACTGAATGGACGTATGCCTTTATTTGGCCTTACATACTGTGAATCTCTGCCAACTATAATGACAGCCATATTGATTACCACTAGGGATGAGCGAACGTGTCCGTTACGGACACATCCGCACCCGGACACCGGCTTTGCCGAACACTGCAGTGTTCGCGCGTAAGTGTCCGGGTGCCGCCGGGGGGCGGGGAGATGCGCGGCGGCGCGGGCGGCAGTAGCGGGGAACAGGGGGGAGCCCTCTCTCTCTCCCTCTCCCCCCCACTCCCCGCCGCACCCCCCCGCGCTGCCACGGCGGCCCCCGAACTTTTTCGCCCGAACACTGAAGTGTTCGCAAAGTTCGGTGTTCGGGCGAAAAAGGGGCGGAGCCGAACGTGTTCGCTCATCTCTAATTACCACCCCAATTTTCTAGCCACAGATAAAATTTAGAAAAGGCTCCAAATGAATCATTTACCAGATATTCACTTTTTTCTCTTAAGGGCAATTCTTTGTAATGAATGTCAATCTGATTAGTTTTGTATTAGGAGAATTATTTTTGTCCTTGATCGTTTATCTTTCCTAAACTCGGTAAGTGCCTTAAGAATCCGATTACCTTTTTTAAAGATCTCAAACGACAGCGATTTTCATCTATTAATACCGCGTCCCACAAACAATGACAGGTAATTGGGTTCTTCTAAACGCAAACAAGTTTGTCGAGCCTCCTCTTCACTTGTTCCTTATGAATTATTCCACTCTGTTATTAATTAGTGCAGCATATTAAATAATTCAAGAAAACCCGATCCTTTAAAAATAACTGCAGCCAATTGAGATGGTAAATTACAATATTATTACTATTGCTTTTTTCCGCTCTTTTGTTCAACTCGTGGAACTAAAACTCAATTCATATCATTTTTTGTAATAATTTAGCCCTTTAGTTTTTTAAATTAAACTGTAATTCATTATTTAAACACTATTATACAGAGAGAAAAGCGGAAAATTAAGGAAGCTCCCATAAGTAATATGCAGTTCCCAGCTTTATTCACCATAGGAGGGAAGAAAATCATCAAAGATCTTTTTGTCAGCTCCTAATTAAATTGTTCTTTGAAATCCATCTCATTACGATTAATCATTGTGACACATCAGGTTTAAAAATGGATTGGGGAAATAAGAAAAAAAAATACATGTATATGTACTTTTTTTTTTATTTTTATCAATAAATTAAAATATGATTGGACGATAGGCGCGGTTAGAACCTTCTGGGTCTCAATAAACCAATTGTAAAAGGGCCCCAAACTTTACATGTGCCACTTGTACAAATGTTTTTCTGTTAGATGACAAAAAACCTTCGGGCCGCCTCAGACGCCAGTGCCCAGCTGCAACTGCTACACCTGAACCTTCTAATGAAAGAGGAATCGAACGATCCTTGTCAAACGGAAAATGTGTCCACGCTGGGAAATGCAATCCATAACTGTAAAAAAATTTTTGTGTATTAACCCTCTGAGGACACTGAATATTTTTTTTTTGTTTTTCATTTTGTTTTCCCCTCCCTACTATCAAAAAATTGTAACATTTAATTTTTCTTTATATAGCAGTCTGATCGATTGGTTTTTGTGGCACAATATGTATTCTTACATTTTACCACCATTTAGTGTATCATAACATGGACAAAATGGAAGAGAAAATGGTTTTTTTTCACTGATACAGTACATCCTTTCTCGTTCTTTGGTATGCACATACCTAGAGCTAGCCCATGACGCTCTCCTGACGGGATGTCAATAGGACCAGTGCAGTACCATTGGATACCTAGGTGATTATAATCATTGGAGTACCTATTTGATTGTTCACCCACTTACTTAGATTCTTTGGTGTACCGAGATCAACGTAGGGGGTCCAGTAACATTGGGGTGAGTCTAAAATTTATTATTCCTATCATTTGATGAATCCTTTTTCCATTTCTCCCCACTGAAGCGCTATCCTCTGATTCTTGTCTGTATTCAGTCATATGTGAGTTTAAATCTGCCAGTGTGCTAACCAATCAGTGGAATCTGCCATCTGGGTTCATTTTTATAAATGTTATGTGATCCACATTGTCTGAGCACAGGCAGATTTGTCTGTCATTTATCACACCAACAGCTCTACTATACTCCTTTTCTGATAGCACACTGGCAGCAGGGCAGGCAAGCACCTCTGAAGCATGCTGTAAAAGCTCAGGACATTCATCCAGCTTAGACATCTCAAAGTCAAAGGGGTAAATGCCATGCCTGAGTACATCCACACAGGAGCTGACATACTCTTAGACCATCATGGATAATTGCTGCCTGCGACTGTGAGTCCTATCATGTGCTGTTGCTGAGGGCTGCAATAGGCTGAAAATACTATGCCACATCGCTGTTAGCCTTCCACTACCACCATTGTTGGAGCTGCTGCAGCAGCATCCTGCTTGTCCGCCAGGAGCCATGCAGTACGATCCATTACGGATGCATCCTTGCAGCCATGGGGAAATGCTGTGCTCAAGCAGTTTTACAGTCTGCCCTGATAATGCTGCATTTTGAAGTCCTTCTCCACTGCCAGGATGAGATTTGTTATTTTGGCCCTGCAGTGTCAATAAAAAATGATCTGATGTTTTACTGTAGGCTATGCGATGGTCCTTCTGCAAGCACTACAGCACAAAAACAGTTATATGCCTCCAAGTGCCTGAGGGTGATGGTCCTTGTTCCTCGAATGCAGGCCTAAGAATGTCCCCCAACTGGTCCTGCCATCCACATAGAATATCTGGGGTTAGGGATGTATGTAAGGAATGTTGAGTATTACACTGAACAGCACATTTTTGGTTTAATTGTCTTAATGGCCAGCATACATATCTAGATATAGCACTATATGGGCCCTTTTAGCTGCTGGAGGTAGACAAAAATGGCCGACCGAGCAGGAGCGATCCGAAGTGAAAGTGTGAAAGTGCAGGTACTCTTTAAGGCGAACCTATCATGCTTGCCTCCAAAATAGTTGCTAACAGTTTCCATGGACATTGTTAACATACATGAAATGCAACCTATGTATCGCACCTGCCGAGAGCAATATTTGCATCTTAATTTGCTGTATGGTCGCAAGAAACCTTCTAACCATAGCCAAAGCTTTACTCCGAACACAAAAGACCCCCAGTCTGCCCCCTGAGTCTCTATTAATAGCATTAATGGTAGTGAATTATATGAACATGCATGGTCTTGTCATAATATATGAAGTCATATTACAGCTTTGCTATAATGAGATCCTCTATTGGAAGCCAAATGTACAGTTCACTCACGGATATCACCTTTGTGTAATTGGAAAATGTTTCCTCGTCATCTGGTCTTGACAAGAGGCAGATGTTCTGAAGACCTGCTCCTACGCTTTCAGATCCGTGTTTCATAACTGTGTTAATTAACATGCCAAATTTACCTATGGCGGTCATGACCTTCAGATGACAGCATGAGATGTAGAAACTTGCTACATTCTATCTATTGATTGCATATCACACTAATGTCTTTATGAAGTGTTGGTGATAGAATATATACGGTATTTCATAGCCATATCATAATAGAAATGCATATATCTAGCATGGATGATCTTTATTAGCTTCTTTACTTGTCTTCTTCTCCAAACACCACCATCTGTACTCTAAATTTGTATTGTCTATTAGTGAACCCATCATAGAACTCCCTTCTGCCCTCTACTGGTACAGTGTATGCAAGTGTCTTGCTGATCCACAATTTGGATACACTATTGCAATATTTCTCAACTGCAGACAAGAAAGGCACCAGCACCTGAAAACCTTGGCAAGTGCCGGGCAACTGCATCTGTGGGGTCCCAAAGTGCACAGGGGTCTAGGAGGGGGTGCAGGCTGCTGGGTCAACACAACAGGCAGACCCAAGATTTTTTATTTTATTAATCAGACTAAATAAAATTGAAAACTACATACTCACTTGCTCTGTTGCTCACCTGAAGCTGCAGGTGGCGCTACTGTCCCCGGTGACTCCCAAGATGTGTGATCATGTGACACACACATGATTGTTGAGGCTAGGGAATGTCCACAGTGATCATGTGTATATCACATAATCATGCAACGTGGACATCAGCAGGGACAGTGGCGCCCCCTTCAGCTGCCGTGGAGTGACAGAGGAGGGCGAGTGAATGAAAGTTGCATAAATACCATGTTTCCCCCAAAATAAGACACTGTCTTATATTAATTTTTGCCCTAAAAGAGGCACAGTTTCCTTTTTTTTTGAAGGGGGGGGGGGGGGGGGTTATACTCACCTAGTCTGCGGCGTCCCTATGCCTTGCATTGGTCTCTAGGTCTTATTATCGGGGTAAGACGTATTTTCAGGTAAACACAGTATATACACCCTAAAACTAATATCTTTTTGATGTACTCTTTGATTTTCTGACAGCATTCACTCATTAGGTCAGTGTCTATCAGCATAGCATATTTGACTTGAAATCTTTACACACTCTTCTTAGCAAAGTGCTCCAAATCTGTAAGATTGTGAGGACATCTCGTGTGTAGCGCCCTCTTCAGGTCCACCCACAGATGTTCAATGGGATTCAGTTCTGGGCTCTGGCTGGGCCATTGCAAAACCTTGATCTTCTTATGGTGAAGTAATTCTTTTAGTGATTTGGAGGTCTGCTTTGGGTCGTTGTCAGCTCAAAGGTGAAACTCCTCTTTATCTTCAGCGGAAGCCTGAAGGTTTTGTGCCAAAATGGACTGATATTTGGAACTCCACTAGTTTTTCACCTTTTTCATCTCTTTTTCTCCACCCTCCTTTTTCATCTCTTTTACTGATATTTGGAACTGTTCATTCCCTTCACCTTGACTCTAGCCCCAGTTCTAGCAGCAGAAAAACAGCCCCAAAGCATAATGCTGCCACCATCATCTTCACTATGGATATGGTGTTTCTTTGGTGATGCGAAGTGTTGGCTTTGCACCAAACCTTTTGGAATTATAGCCAAAAAGTTTGACCTTGGTCTTATCAGACCATAGTACATTCTCCCACATGCTTCTGGGAGACCTGATGGAGGTTTTGCAAAATATAGCCATTAGAGATGAGCGAGCATACTCACTAAGGACAATTGCTCGATCGAGCATTGTCCTTAGCGAGTAGCTGCCCGCTCGGGAGAAAAAGCTCGGCTGCCGACGCGGGTGAGAGGTGAGTTGCAGCGGTGAGCAGGGGGGGGCGGGGGGAAGAGAGGGAGAGAGAGATCTCCACTCCGTTCCTCCCCGCTCTCCCCCGCTGCTCCCCGCCCGCCGCTGGCAGCCAAATCTTTTCTTCCGAGCGGGCAGGTACTCACTAAGGACAATGCTCGTTCGAGCAATTGTCCTTAGCGAGTATGCTCGCTCATCTCTAATAGCCATGCTTGGATATTTTTCGGTGTTAGAAAAAGGCTTCCGTCTTGCCACTCTACCCCACAGCGCATACATATGAAGAATACGGGAGATGGTTATCACATGCACTACACAACCAGTGTTTGTACTGGTAGTTGATTGTATCTCTATCTTCTATTCTAGGCATTCCAGTCCTTTTGGAGCCTTTTCGTTTATGTATTTGGAATATTAGATAATGAGCAGTGGCAATGCTACCATCACATCTTTATTAGAGAATTACTATTTTTTTCTCAAAAAGCTATTGCTTTGGGATGGATTGACTCTCAACCTCCAAAGTTAACTTTTTGAAAATCTATGCTAAACCAGGCCATTTCTTTTAAAGAAAGTGGATATAAAAATTGAAAGTGCCCATATAAATTGGCTCTTATATGGGGTGGCTGGTGTTCATCCCCTTTAAGCCTGCACTCCCACGATACCCTTTCTCCCTTGATTAGATATAAGACACTTGATCCAGACTCCTTGATGACTGTTCTTGTTGCCTAACAATCTGATACTATTCATTTGAGACTATTTGTTATCCCAGCATTGTTTTATTTCTGCATATAGGGGCCTTTTCTATTTGCTGTATCTGTATATGCAATGAATATGTCTGAGGACTGGATACATATTTTTTTGGACTTTTCTGTTTAATAAAAAAAATGGAAAAAAACTTCTCAACTAAAATCCCCAAGAGTAGCACTATGTAGAGTCTGACCTCAAGAAACTAACAGTTCCCTAAACGATGGGTTCTTCTCACTTGTTCACAGGGGTCTAACTATAGGGGTGTGGAGGTTGCAGCTGTACCCAGTCCCTACGGATCTAGCATCAAGGCCCAGGAACCTCAATTTACCCCTCTCTCCATTAAGTGATAAGCTGCAGCACAGTTATTCACCTCAGTGACATCTTTCATAATTAATTTTGGAGCATTTTATATATTTATTGATTGTAACTTCAATGTAATAATTTAGATTGTATCCTGAGCAAAACTGCATTGCCGCTGGATATTTTCTCTTCTTCATACACTGTCTACAAGTGTGCTGAGATAATAAGTGCAAAGCTGTTTCTCATACAACATTGATCTTATTCATTTCTGCTTTGTCTTGTTGCCTAAGCAAAACAGAAAAAGACTGATTACTTATAAAATGCAGTAAAATCTAAAAAGCCTGACCTGATCTAACTATATGAAGATGTGAAGAAAGAAATGCAAACTGTGGGTGGGAGCATAAATGGAAGGAAGAGGGGATAGAGGGAGGAAGGGGGAAAGAATGAAGAGGGGATAGAGGGAGGAAGGGAGAAAGAAGGAAGAGGGGATAGAGGGAGGAAGGGAGAAAGAAGGAAGTGAGAGAGGAAGGGAGAAAGAAGGAAGAGGGGATAGAGGCAGGAAGGGAGAAATAAGGAAGAGGGGATAGAGGGAGGAAGGGAGAATGAAGGAAGAGAGGATAGAGGGAGGAAGGGAGAAAGAAGGAAGAGGGGATAGAGGGAGGAAGGGAGAATGAAGGAAGAGAGGATAGAGGGAGGAAGGGAGAAAGAAGGAAGAGGGGATAGAGGGAGGTAGGGAGAAAGAAGGAAGAGGGGATAGAGGGAGGAAGGGAGAAAGAAGGAAGAGGGGATAGAGGGAGGAAGGGAGAAAGAAGGAAGAGGGGATAGAGGGAGGAAGGGAGAAAGAAGGAAGAGGGGATAGAGGGAGGAAGGGAGAAAGAAGGAAGAGGGGATAGAGGGAGGAAGGGAGAAAGAAGGAAGAGGGGATAGAGGGAGGAAGGGAGAAAGAAGGAAGAGGGGATAGAGGGAGGAAGGGAGAAAGAAGGAAGCAGTGATAGAGGGAGGAAGGGAGAAAGAAGGAAGGGAGGGAGGAATGGAGAAAGAAGGAAATGAGGAAGGAAGGGAGGGAGGTAAGGAAGGAAGGGAGAGAGGGAGGAAAGGAGAAAGAAGGAAGGGAGAGAGAAAAGAAGGGAGGGAGAGAGGAAGGAAGGAAGGAAGGAAGGAAGGGGGGAGGGAGGGAGGGAGGAAGGAAGGAAGGAAGGAAGGAAGGAAGGAAGGAAAAAAGGAAGGAATTAAAGGGGGAAGGAAGATTGGAAGGAAGAGAGGAAGGGGGAGGAACGAAGGAAAGTAGAAAGGGAGGAGAGAAGGGAGAACAAAAGGGATTAAGAAAGGAAGGAAAGGAGGAAGGGAGGAAGCAAGGAAGTAATGAAAGGAGGAAGAAAGTAAGAAGGGAAGTAAGGAAGGGAGGGAGGAACAAAGGGAGAAAAAAAGGAAGGAAGGGAGAGAAGTAAATAGCATAGATGTATAATGGGGGGTCAGGCGATAAGAAGAAAGAAAAAAAGAAGATAGATATCAACATATAATTCGATGGATAGCTAGAAGATGAATAAAATAATAACATTGATAGATAATTATATAGATAGATAAACAGACAGATGATAAATAGACAGATTTTTCTGTACTGCAAACCAGCAGATGCTCCACTTAGTACATAATGTTCTGCTCTGAAACTTCACACTTAATTTGCTGTACCTGTGCTTCATTTGTTAACAGATGTTTGAAAAATTCCTTTGTCATCAATCAATTAATTCTGCAAATGTAACAAAGTTTGCAAAGTAAGTATGTTGTAAGGGATCAGACCGTGTCCTACTTACTGAAAGCACACGAATAGATCACAGGTAGTCAGCAGCACAATCCAAAGTGCAAACCATAAAGTGGATGTGATAGCATCCAGGGTACAGTAAAAACAAAAACTTCATACTTCCTTAAACAACACCAACATTTTGAACAAAGCTTCAGAGACTCTCTTGTTTATCATTTTCATTTTTTTCACCCCACTTGGATCGGCCCGATCCCAGACAATCGGCTGATCATCAAGTCTGCTGTTACTGTAGCAGGCCAGATGTGGCCATTGCTAGTCAGGGTCAGAAGTATAGTAAAAGGCTTTACTCCCATTGAAATCAATGGGAGGTATGCCTCTTATTACAATTCAAGCTATGAGAAGCCACAATGAGAAGCAAAAACTTAATAAGAGGCATTGTACCCACTGAGTTCAATGCAAGTGAAGCCGTTTATTGCACTTCTCGGCTTTGACCACCGATGATGACATCTGGCCCACTACACTGACAGTAGGCCAAAGGATCAGCTGAATAGTGGGAATCCCAATGAACTCCAATGATCAACTATTGAGGATAGTTCATCAACATTAAAATTCCAAGAATACCCCTTTAACATTAGTTGGGATACCCCAACGTCTTCAACTGCCTTGGTCATATATAGTAATCAGGGCTTGGTAACCAGTATTAATAACCAGGGCTAGATCCAAGTGCATTTAGGTCCTTGGTTAATAGAGTTAGAGTAGGCTTCCCTACTAATCTATGCTCAACTCCCAAGTGCAAAGTACATTTGCCCAGATCACCATGGGTCTCCAAAGCCCAGTAGACCCTGGCATCAGACCAGTGTTGCCCGGATTCTAAGACACTCACTATGTTGGTGATAAACAGCACATTACAATTCCTTCTTCTGTTATAACAGTTACATTTTACTATTATGTTGTGTTAAACCATTATGAAATCCTCTTGAAATCTGATACATTTACTAGAGTAGGTTTCATAAGCCCAGATGTGAGAGTGCTGTGATCAATGATGTGCAAGCACTGGGTTTTCTGTAATTTTGCGGAGCTTTTTAGAGAGAGTCGGGAGAGGTAACAGTCATTTAGAAGGATAGCACAGGTGCAATGCAGAAATCTAAGTTGATTAAGTAAGCTGCAGTCGAGCTGCTCCACCGGCAAGGAGTAAAAAGCCTGGTTTACATTCTGTAGTTTGCAAGCTGTTGGGGAGAACAAAGCATTACTCCAGTAAATGTCTGAGAAGGTTGTTATGGGGCTCAAGAGGATCCCTGTGTTATGTGCGCTCGCACTCCTGCCACACGTTCTACTTACATCTATTTTTGTCACAACGACTAAGCTGCTGGGGAAATTAGAGGAACACAAACACATTTGATTCACAAAGCGCTATCATCCCTACAGAATGTTCTGCATTACATACCTCACACAGAGACTCTTCCATAAAAAGGCTACAGACAGTACTTTTTAGTTGGGCATCACATATGTTAGGAAATTCTGGGCATCAACATTTTTTTGTACTGAGCCCAAACTTCCCAGGCATCTCAGAGTCACAGCAAGTTTCTGTACTCGGATAATGTGTGTGAATATATTTGAAAGTGACAAAATATTCAATGAAAGATAGAGTAGAGATACATAGTAACATAGTATGCAAGGCTGAAAAAAGACAAATGTCCATCCAGTTCAGCCTGTTTCCACCTCCCTTGTTGATCCAGAGGAAGGAAAAAAAAAAGAGGCAGAAGTCAATTTATCCCATTTTGGGGGAAAAATTCCTTCCCAACTCAGTAATGGCATTTAGAATAATCCCTGGATCAACATTTGAAAGTTCCTACCTGACTCCAAGACTGGTAATCGGAAGATACCTGGATTAACAGCCCTTCTGGTTATTTAATGTCTATATCCTGTATTGTCGTAGCACTCCAAAAAGAGATTTAGTCCGCTCTTAAATTGATAAATTTTGCCATTACCACTTCATTAGGGAGAGAGTTCCACAGTCTCACTGCTCTTACAGTAAAGAACCCCATTCTATGTTGGTGATGAAACCTGCGTTCTACGTAGATCACAGTCCTGGGTATAAACAGATCATGGAAGAAAGAAAGAAAGAAAGAAAGAAAGAAGCAGATAAAAAATGGATCAGTGTTTTTTCGGCACAACAGTGGTATTATTAGTAATATTGGTCTTTCAAGAGTGGTTATTACTCAGTAACAGTATGGTAATGCTATCCAGTCACTAAAAGTAATACATATGCAAAACCTGTAACAGGGCGCCCAACTATAATGCTTTACTCATAGTACTGGGTTCTCGATATGGAGAAGAAAGGCCTTATGGGCCCCCTAAGGCTCCTGGGCCCAGGTGCAACCACATCCCCTGCATCCTCTATAGTTACGCCCCTGATATAGAAACAGGCATGGTGCCAGCAGCTCGATCCAGAGCACTTTAAAGGTGGCTTCACTTAAGGCTAAGCATGAAAACGCTCAACGCAGCACAATTGCTCGTGAATGAGGTTTGAAGAGGTAGATCTGTGTGTTGTGCGCGTGTCTGCACTTAGTACTATAGGCCAGTTCACACTCTTACGTGACACACCCTTTCCATGGATTTTAATGGTTATTTAAATGAGCTCCATATCTGTTCTTTTCCCTGTTTTGCGCAATGTCACCCCCGTTCTCTTGTGTGTTGGAAAAAATAAATCCCAAAATACAAAGGTGACAAAGCTTTTTCCTTTCTTTCCCAGTAGTCCTGGACAAAAAAGTTAACGAAAATTATTCCATACTTCAAATATATTCCTGTAAAAAGCTACAAGTCGTCCCTCGCAATACAAGATCTCATTCAGCTACATCGGCAATCAAAATTAAAAAGTTAGAACCATTGGAACACAAAAAGGGAAACGATTTATGGATTCTTAAAGCTAAAATTAGATATGTTGCTAAGGAGTTAAACATAGGCTTTAAAAGTTAGTTATGCGCCAAATATATTTACAGGATATATAAGTTCAAAATCTGCAATAAGAAAGTGACAGTTCAGGAGGGACTTTTAACATTTTTAAAGGAGCCCTTCACGTGGGTATTTCTGCCCCCCTCCCCCCTTCCTTCCTCCTCACTGTGGAATTGGCCACCATACGGAAAATTCTGCACCTAAGCGCTCAGTCACATGGGCGCCGATGCGCCCCTGTGTCTGCAGGATCAGACCGCTGCACTGCTGGTGTGGACGACTCTCCGCACCGGCCGGCAGATAGAACACATGGCCGGCAATGGGCCCGGTCATGCAGAGAGACGTCCACACCCAGTGCAGAATTTTCCGCCCACGTGAAAGAAATGCACTAATTATTATTTAAACTTGTGTCTATGAAGACTTTGCTATTTCATATAAGAACAACAGGAGGCATCTACAATGGCATACATACTCTTTTCCCCGAAGGTCTATAGTGTTGTTCCTTCAGACTGTCTTGTCCAGTATATTAAGTTCACACTTTGAGCATCTCTATGACATACCAGCCGTTACAACGGCCCTGTTATTTATTGCTTTGTTCTTTCAGCCTTTATCCCTCATATAGCCACATCTTGAGTCTTCAGGATTATCCTAAAGTACTCGATTCTCCGCACTTGGAAATGACAACATCTCAGACCGGGTTGTTGTTCTACTATACGGTTATTTTTAGGCTTACAGAAAATAATGGTTGCCTTTCACTCTTTTAATAACACTATTTCGTCTTTTCCTAAGGTCACAAGCTTACAGTTAAGTAACCGGCAAATACATAAAAACAGATTATTTTTTCAGCCACCTGACTGAACTATTTCGTCTCGGTAAAAGTGGATGTTGATTATTGACTGTATATTGCAGCATGGAGAGGCTGGGGATTAGTGCTAATAAGACTTCAACTTGTTACAGTCCCATTCACAGAGTATGCACTCAACAAAAACTATGTAATCAATATCTCTAAAGTGAAAAGGTACATTAGGAGTCAGGGATGATGAATGCCTTGCTATGGTCAGCCACAGATTGTACACACTGATGCATACTAAGAGGCAATTTACTGAAGTACGTGTGCTTGCTCCATCAAGGTATCGGAGGACCAAATATTAAAACCTGGGAAGCCTTCACCCTCTTAAAATATACAGCAACTGCTTACAAGTTATTTCAGGTCATGAACTAGATTACAATTCTCCTTGAAGGGCTGAAAGTGTAGAGTTATCTATCTATCTATCTATCTATCTATCTATCTATCTATCTATCTATCTCATATCTATTTATCTATCTATCTATCTCATATCTATCTAATATCTATCTATCTATCTATCTATCTATCTATCTATCTCATATCTATCTATCTATCTATCTATCTATCTATCTCATATCTATCTATCTCATATCTATCTATCTATCTATCTATCTATCTATCTATCTATCTGTCTCATATCTATCTATCTATCTATCTATCTATCTATCTATCTATCTATCTATCTAATATCTATCTATCTCATATCTATCTATCTATCTATCTCATATCTATCTATCTATCTAATTTCTATCTATGTATCTCATATCTATCTATCTATCTATCTATCTATCTATCTATCTATCTATCTATCTATCTATCTATCTCATATCTATCTATCTATCTCATATCTATCTATCTGTCTATCTATCTCATATCTACCTATCTATCTATCTATCTATCTATCTATCTATCTATCTATCTATCTATGTATCTCATATCTATCTATCTATCTCATATCTATCTATCTATCTATCTATCTATCTATATCATATCTATCTATGTATCTCATATCTATCTATCTTTCTATCTAATATCTACCGATCTATTTATCTTCTATCTATCTATCTAGTATCTATCTATATATTTCATATCTAATATCTATCTATTTATGTCCTATCTATCTATCTCATATCTATCTATCTAATATCTATCTATTTATCCCATATCTATCTATCTATCTATCTCATATTTATCTATCTATCTATCTATCTATCTATCTATCTATCTATCTATCTATCTATCTATCTAATATCTATCTATTTATCTTCTATCTATCTATATCTATCTATCTATCTCATATCTATCTATATAACATCTATCTATCTAGTATCTGTCTAATATCTATCTAATATCTATGTATCTATCTACAGTAGCTATACAAAGTCTACACACGCCTGTTAAAATGCCCTGTTTTTGTCGAGTTAAAAAATCCAGATGAATTTTTTCAGATTAATTTCCACCTTGGATGTGACCCGTTATCTGGACAATTCCATCGAAAAACAAACTGAAATCCTATAGAATGGAAAAATAATAATGGGGGCATCGCCTGGGCTCGAAGCGGCATGGTCACACATTAAACTTGGTCATTCCAGGCCTTCAAGAAATAGCTACTTACAAGCAGCATCTTCAGCCTCCCGAGCTTCCCTAAGCCAGCGGAGAACTCCAAGAACCACAGGAGCATGTCCCATTGCAGGAAGGGTCAAGAAAAAGGGAGAATACGCCAAACGTTCTCACAAGCTGCAAGCCACTCTCAGAGCACAGATTAAGTGAGCTGCACTCATAACAGCACCCCCTGCCAGCGCTACCACCCTGCTCAGCAGAGCTACTAGCCACTCTCAGAGTGAAGATGAGCAGAGCTGTGCTCATAGTAGCACCCTGTCCCCTCCCACGGGCGCTGCTACTCCGTTTAGTGGAGCTTTGAACCACCCTCAGAATGGAGACCACAGGAGCTGCACATGCGGGGATAGCTTCTTTCATCCCCCACCCTCTCCCACCGGCACCGACACTCTGCCCAGCAGAGATAGGAGCAGTTCCAACCTCACAGATATTGTGAACTGTATGCAGAGCGACTGCCTTCCCCCTCTCTCACAATCTTCTGCCTGTGTCATTACTCCACTTAGTGGGGATACAGGCAGATATCCATATGCAATAACCAGTCACAGACCTTACCGGGTGAGTGAGACGGCGTGGCTTAGAAGTTGGCTGTCACGGGTGGTTCTGCTGCTCCTCTCCGTGGTTCGACGGCGGCCTGGTTCAGCTACTTACTGTTTGCAATTAAACATAAACAGAAGATTGCAACGCCAATACCCTTTATCTTATTTATGCTGATGACGATAATAGAAACAGTCCAGACCAAAGTAGTTAAAGTAAGGGTATAAAGTTTACTCAACTCTTGAACAAAGTTCATTAACAGTTTCTATAGTAACAACGAAAATGTTGATTCCTCAGTAGCTATAACAATTAGCAAGATTTCTCTCAAACACTCCATAACCTTAAGTGATCCTGAAGTTACATTATTTGTGGAGGAATGAAGGGAACTTAAGCTGGCACTCCCATGGCTCCTATTCTACTGCTCTTCAGCATTAGTTCTACCCCTGGTTGACAATGGCCACTTGACTGTTGCTCCTGGAACACGTGAGGTCTTACCCGCACTGTGCATGCTTCTTCCAGTGGAATGGAAATAGACTCTTCGGTTACTGGGGCTCTCCTTCTCAGACCCCCCTTTTCTTAGTATAGGCTTTAGACTAGGCACAAGCTTTTCTTCTTTTTTCGCATTCTCTCTTGGACTCTGGCAGACTACTGGCAGACTCCCCTCACAACACTCCTGCGCTGTTATTTATAACTTCCCCTCCAGCCAGCATCGGGGGATTCTGGGTGAACCCCTCTACCCACACTTGATACAACGTCCAAAAGCCACCCACCCTCCAATTAAAATCATAGCTAGCTAGGGAAGACTTATAAGACACATGGAGATGCTTGCACGCCTCTGAAAAAGACTATACATATTATTCAGAATGGCATAACACATGCACTTAAATCCACATGCTCATGACCAATTAATGGGCTATCCCAGATGTAAGCCACTCTGATATTGCACATATCACATGGTCAGATCATGTACCCATAATAAGAATCCAAAACCCCGAATACCCCAATAATATCTACATTTGTAAAAATAACGCATGAATTATGTCTCTCAAACGCAGAAAGTTCTAGCTTAACAACTTTCAGAATGTTTCTCTATCAACATCACAACAACAAGCAATTACTTCTCTTTACGGAACTCGCATAAAGCTTTTATCCGAGGCATTCTAATCCAACAAGCTGCCAGATTTTTAACAAAGGCTGAATAATATACAAAATCTACTAAATAATATTAAACAACTAAAGGAAAAAAATAAATCCAACCCTTCACTTTTAGCACGATCACTTCTCAAAGAGGCACGCAATTTGTTACGTAGATACATGTCCCTAGAATTTGAAAAAAAAACGCCAAAACACTAAAAATGAAATACTATTACTTTTATAACAAAGAAAGTAAATTTATGGCAAATTGAGCAAAAATAGCCAGGAGCAAAAATAGAATAACATACTTGAGATCTCAAAGCTCTGGCGATAAAATCCTAAATTCACAAGCTATAGCAGATGACTTTAGCCATTACTACCATAATCTCTACAACTTAAACCTCGACCCTTCCACCCCACAGCCCCAAGAAACAATGATTCATGATTTCCTTAAAGGGTTAAATCGTTCTTAGACTACCACAAATGCAACTACAGTCAATCAACAAGCCAATTTCCAAACAAGAAATATTCTCAGCCATCCAGAAGTCAAAACTAGGGAAGGCCCCAGATCCTGATGGACTTCCTAATGAGTACATCAAATTTTTAAATTCCATTCTACTCACTTTTTTCAACTTAGCTTTGTCTAAAAACATGTTTCTAGAAGAAAGCTTAAAAGCCATAATAGTAGCTCTCCCTAAGGGTGTCTTCACACAAATGTGTTTTTGTGCGTACATACGCACGCACAAAAGCTTGCATCTATTAGAACCAATGCATTCCCTATGGTGTGTTCACATGTCCGTGCTTTACAGGCGTGCACCTGTAAAGGTAAGACATGTGTGCACCATAGGGGATGCATGCATTGTCTTCAATGGTGCAGCGGCTGCTGCCGGCGGCTCCATTAAAGACAATCATCTGCCGGCACCCCGTAATTGTTTTTCAGGGAAGGGCTTTACATATAAGCTCTTCCCTGAAAAAACAGAATTTTAGTGTAAAAAAAATAAATAAATAAAAATATACTTACCTGTCTGCCGCTGCTGTGTCCCCCTATGGAGGAATAAAGAATTCCCTGCTGCACCTGTCACATCTGTGACAGATGTGGCAAAGGAATTCTAAATCCCAGCGGGGAATAAAGAATTCCCTACTGAAGCTGTCACAGACGACAGCTGTGGTAGGGGATCCAGCTGCCGGCACCCCGTAATTGTTTTTTAGGAAAGGGCTTTAAATATAAGCCCTTCACTGAAAAACAAGGCAAAGTAGTGTAAAAAATTTAAAAAAAACATACTCACCTTTCTTCAGCTACCTGGGCTCAGCCGCGCCCCTCTCTGCGCTGTCCCCGACTCTGCAATGCAGTTCTTTGAGCAGGCGGGGATTAAATCCCTGCCTGCTAAAAGAGCTGCTTGTGATTGGCTGAGGCGCTCAGCCAATCTCAGGCAGCTCTCGCCTGTCATTCATTCAGTGAGAGCTGCCTGTCTCAAGATAGGATAGTCAGACCACCCTAAACCACTGTGAACATTACATTTCTCATTCCTGAGTTTTCTCTTGATATATGGTCAAATACTGGAATTAATTCAGTAGCAGACTTTTACTGTAACGGGGAACTGCTATCATTCTCTTCAATTCAGGAAAAATGCAAAATACAAAATATTCCTCCAAATAAGAACAATTTTTTGCACACACCCAGCTACACACATCCATATCCCATTGATCTTAAAGGACCAACTACACTGGACAACAAAAATGCGCTGTGAAATTTTTTCATTTCTCAAAATAGTTAAACTACCCTAATTTTGGGTCAAGAAACACGAATATGACATCAGATTTTGTTTATTATGGTTTTTAAGCAATACTAATCTCAAATTAAAATACTAAAAATACGCCTTGAAGTTCTTTCTTTTCTCAAAATAACAAAACTACCCTAGTTTTGGGTCGTGGAAAATAAATGTGACATTATATTTTGTTTAGTCAGCCTAACTCTGGTATTATGGATTTACTAACTTCAAATAATAGGGCTTAATCACATGAGCGAATTCTCTTTGCTTGTCGCTTGTACTCCTTCTCTGGGGTGTCTCTTGTCACTGGCTAACAGTAGTCCGCAAGCAGAGAAGCACTCCATTTTCCCTGATACTTTCATTCCATTTTCGATATATCCCGATGGAAGCGCTCTCCATGTGCGTCACTCACGACACTGCCGTTGTCAGAGAAGAAGACCTGGTGAGAATGTAGGAAATGGATCTTGATTGATGTGTTGCAACCTAATTAATGGTACTTTCTTAGAAGTTTATTCACACTCTCATGGTACTTGTCAACTCTTCGAGTTCCCAGGAACCCATGCACAACATCTTTAAATGCCTAACCTTGGGGATCTGAATAAAGGTATATATTTAACTTAAATTGGATACATCTCAGAGCCAAGAGCTAACTCAAAGTTTTCAATGTCATTTTAGTTTCTTCCATGATGAAATCATTAAGAAATACCTATTTTCAGGTCGGAAAGATTTTCACTGTTGGCCAGTGCTATCTAATGCTTCTAACTAGAGATGAGCGAGCATACTCGTTAAGGGCAATTGCTCAATCGAGCATTGCCCTTAGTCGAGTATCTGCCCGCTCGGAAGCAAAGATTCGTCTGAGATTCCCATGAGCAGGGGGGCCCCCCGGCTCCCGCCTGCTCATGGCCGCAACTCACCTGTCACCCGCGCCGGCAGCCAAACCTCTTCTTCCGAGCGGGCAGGTACTCGCTAAGGACAATGCTCGATCATGTAATTGTCCTTAGCGAGTATGCTCGCTCATCTCTACTTCTAACCAATATAAAAATCGTACAAAACAAATCTATGACTTTTTATCCAACAACATTTTTCTAAAAAAAACTGTGCAGCTCTTGAAATGGGAAACCTACCTCTTTAGTCAAATCTCCCTACATAAATGGCTGCAGATCTAAAATGGGCTGTAAAATCTACTTCTTGTGCCTCTCATCACAATCAGTATTATTAATGACTGGTTAGATACTCCATTAAAACTCCCATACATGTGTACAAACGAATCTCCAAAATGCTGGAGAAACTGCGGACACATAGGGTTATTGCTCCATATTTCTGAAGTTGGCCTCTGATTTCCACTCTATGGAAAAACATTTTTCAGACTATGGAAACATTCTATTCCTTTTCAACTAACACAATCCTGCTTGGCTCTTCTACTGCTAGAGATGGATGGTTTCCTGTTGGAATGCAGAACCATTACTTGCCACACTTTACATGCAACCCATCTCACAATTTCAGGCAATTGGAAAAGCTTGAAAGTATCTTCCATAGAAGAAATAATTTCTACACTCTTGTTCAATTGCACATATAAAAAAAGGCTGGCCATCCAAAATGGAAAACTCGATTCCTTTATACTCAAATGGAACATATAGATGTCATATTATCCCTCATCAATCAATCTATCATTCATTCCCCTTTAGGCCTTAGTCAGACGGGCGTTTTTTCGCGCGATTTGCGGATCGCATGATGGATGCGCATCCGCAAATCGCGTGACCGGTGCGCGCAAGTCGCCCGCAAATCACCCGAAAACCTGCTCCTAGCCGCGTTTCATTAGAAACGGGCCGGAGCTGTCCAGCGCATTGCATTCAATGGAGCCGGCAATAGAGCCACCTCCATTTAAAGCAATGCGCTGCGGGCGAGCCCGGGATGAATTGTCGGTAAGGGCTTAAATATATAAGCCCTTCCCTGCAATTCATCCTAAAATGTGTAAAAATAAAATTGTATACTCACCTTCTCCTGGCAGCTGGAGCTCCGCACGGCCGTCATGCAGTGGGTGTGAAGGGGGTGTGAGTTAGACCTGCCCCCTGATTGGCTCAGCGCTGAGCCAATCAGAGGCATGCCTCACTCACACCCATTCATGAATTCATGAATGGATGTGAGTCAGACCTGCCCCTGATTGGCTCAGCGCTGAGAGGCAGCAGTCACTCACCCATTCATGAATTCATGAATGGGTGTGTGAGTGAAACCGGCCTCTGATTGGTCAGGGCTGTGACCAATCAGAGGCAGATCATTCAGCAGGCGGGGATTTTAAAGCCCCGCCGGCTGATAGTGCCGAGAAGCAGTTCAGGAGAACTGACAGCGGCCGCGGCTGGACTCCAGCTGCAGCGGAAAGGTGAGTATACAATTTTTTTTTTATTTTAACACATTTTAGAATGAATTGCAGGGAAGGGCTTATATATTTAACCCCTTCCCGACAATTCACCCCGCGCACGCCGGCAGCCCATTGCTTTCAATGGAGCGGCTGTATTGCTCCATTGAATTCAATGGGCAAACATCGTTCTTCTCTGCCACAGCTGTTACAGCTGTGGCAGAGAAGAATGATTTGTCTTCAATATGTTCTCAATGGGGTCGGCGCTGCTGCCGCCGGCCCCATTGAGAGCATATACAGAAGAGAACAGGAATCGCAGATCGCAGATAGGTGCGATCTGCGATTTTTTGTTCTATAATTTATCGGACGAGCGCATAAAAAGCGCTCATGTGTCCGATACCATTGCAAAGCAATGGTTTTATAAAATCGCCGGACGCATGCGCATGCGCAAATCGCGGCTAAAAACGCCTGTCTGACTAAGGCCTTAAAAGCAATCCTATCAAATATCTCCATGTCTTAATTCCCTCCCCCTCCCCTATAGATCCTTTTGCCATAAGGTAACATTTCTTCAAGTGGTGCACAAAAGTTTTTGATTTGTTGTTAGTATCTAGTTCTAAATGATGTATCTCATTATCCTGGCATTTAATCTCTTTTCTGTCAAATTGAACATTATCCATCTGTTTATTCAACAATGCAGAGCCTGTCCAACATTACATACGTCACGATACTGAAAATTGTATTTTAAAACAATAAATATGTACATTTTATTTTATATGTTAACCTCAAAATCCAGCAAAAACTATTTTAAATAAACTAAAATAATATGGTTACATAAGTGTGAATGTAGTGGCCCAGAGTTAGTGGGGCCCCTCCATAATGTTATATGTCTGTGTCATGCCATTGTCTTGTCAGTGTCTTATGTGTAGTATGCATTTAGTTTATGTATATTGCACTTCTGCAGTACTGAATGGGTTACTGTGTGGGTCATGTCTGGAAAATGTATTGTTGTGTGAGTCATGTGACTATTTTTATGTATATGTATGTGTTTGCAAGGATTATAGGAGAGGAGTAGAGTCAAAGGAGAACACTCAGTCTGGAGGTGAAGTGAGCCACACAGACACTGGTCGGTCCATGTGTTGATCATGGAGGAGGCCGAGCGATAGTCAGATGCTCAGCTTGGGCCTAACCTGCTTAAGAAAACTTGATGCTGTTGTTGAGTACTGAGAGACCAGCTGCTGCATGTCGAGAAGAGGACAACAAGAGTAAGTGTTTACCGGTAGAGAGTGAGAGAGAGAAAGAGTCGCCGGGACCGGGATTACACAGATAACTGGGACTGTGGATCATCCGAGATACCCAAAGAAAACTCCTTGTTACACCACTCTAGATTGTTGTATCTGTGCCAGGACTGTTGATCTGGTTTGGACTTTGTCAAGTTACAGTAAATGGACATAACCGACCGTTACCGGTTTTGTTCAGAAAGTTTCCCCTGTGTGTGGACTACTTTACTTCATCATCAAGTTTCACTGCAGAGGACAGAACAGTGGCGTCACGTGTGGCAAATGGACTCAAGGTAACTCCAGGTTACTTCCTCTGTGATCTCCCCTAGCAGTAACGAGGTTGGGTCCCAAGCTACCCCCAAGGGAGGAAATGGTAGAGCCCCATGACAAGGCCTTTCTCTATCCCACTATCTCTTCGGCTGTGGGCCCACTCCTCGAACGCTGCATGAACACCATCTTATATTTGGGGAAGTGGTTGTGCTCAAAATTAACCAATCACATTTAAACTCATGTTAAATAGTAGTCAGTACATGGCTGCCATTTAAAGGGATTCTGATTTATCCCATAGAAAGTTCAGCTCGTCAGCTAAGATTTTCTTGACATTTTCTTAGTTAAATTTTTCAGCAGAGGCCATGGTCTGTAAAGAGCTCACAATACATCAAAAAGATCTGATTGTTGAAAGGTATCAGTCAGGAGAAGGGGACAAAATTTTTTAAAGGCATTACATATACAATGAACCCAGTGAAGATGGTCATCAAGAAGTGGATAAAATTTGGCACAATGGTGACTTTACCAAAAACTGGACGTCCCTCGAAAATTGATGAATAGACCAGAAGAAAATTGGTCCAGGAGGCTGCCAAAAGGCCGACAGCAGCATTAAAGGAGCTGTAGGAATTTCTTGCAAGTACTGGTTGTGTAGTGCATGCAACAACCATCTCCTGTATTCTTCATGTGTCTGGACTGTGGAGAAGTGGGGCAAAATAGAAGCCTTTTTTTTTTTTTTTGTAATTTCTCTTTTAACCCCTTGAGTGGCGGGTTTCCTACCACCCTGTCGTGCCCACCAGGGCAGGTTTTTTAAAATGGTCTAATCATTGAATTTCAACTAGTTTTGCAGTTGCGTCTCAAGAGCCATAACTTTTTCATTTTTCCATTGACATGGCCATATGAGGGCTTGTTTTTTGCGGGACAAGTTGTGATTTTTTAAACAGGGGGGAGGAAAAAAGAAATGGGGAAAAAAGAAAAAAAGGGGCCATGTCATTAAGGGGTTAAATAATGTATTAACTTCCTTCTCTGGGTCATTACGACACACACGGATACCACATGTGTGATTGTATTTTTTATTTTTTACAAAGTAAAGGGAGACAAGTGTTTTGTTTTTTTTTTAAATAATTTTTTAACTTTTTTTTTTTTTAATTTTTTTATTTTATTTTATTTTTTTGTCCCTTTAGGGGACTTCCACAGGGACCCATCAGGACCCCTGATCACATTCCGGGGGTCCGATGGTGACAGCCCTTTACATGCTGCAGTGACAACCCTTTACATGCTGCAGTCACATAGACTGCAGCATGTAAAGGGTTAACACAGCAGAGATCGGATGTTTTCTCTGATCTCTGCTGTAAGAGCTAGTACCTAGCTGTCCTCTGACAGCTAACAACCAGCTCTCCCTGCCACAGAGACCATCGGCTTGCTTCTGACAAGCCGATGGTCTCTATGGCAACCTGTAAACAAAGCAGGAGATTGCCGACATATCTGCAATATCTTCTGCTGGTTTTTCAAAGCCCTTGCTTTGTTCTCTGTGGGTCTGTGCAGGCAGAGCACACTGTCACAGCTTGTGGCATTGTGCTCTGCAGCTCCCATAGTGATACATAGCCCGGAAATCTTCCGGGCTATGTTGCTATGAGCAGTGGAGCTCGTCACGGAAATTTTCCAGGCGTGCCACTCAAGGGGTTAATTGGCAAAGAAACACAGTATGACATTAACATCATCCATGAAGTGCCATAGAGTAAACATAGTGAATTTAGCAATGTTTTTTTCTTTTCTTTTTTTCTCTTCCTTTAACTTGTAAGAAACAGTTGAATTTAAGCTGATAAGAGGTTAAGATTGAGTTTAAGATAAGAAATAAAAGGAAGGTGAGAAAGGGTGTTAAGATTAAAGGGGTTGTCTCGCGGCAGCAAGTGGGGTTATACACTTCTGTATGGCCATATTAATGCACTTTGTAATATACATCATGCATTAAATATGAGCCATACAGAAGTTATTCACTTACCTGCTCCGTTGCTAGCGTCCCCGTCGCCATGGATCCGTCTAATTCTGATGTCTTCTGGCATTTTTAGACGCGCTTGCGCTGTGCGGTCTTCTGCTTCTTGTTTGGCCCGGGCACGAGCGTCGTTCTGGCTCCGCCCCCTTCTACGCGTCATCGCGTAGCTCCGCCCTGTCACGTGTGCCGATTCCAGACAATCAGGAGGCTGGAATCGGCAATGGAACGCACAGAGCCCATGGTGCACCATGGGAAAAGACCCGCGGTGCACCATGGGAGAAAACCGCAGTGCATCCCTGGGAAAGGATCGGCGGCCATCTTTGCAGAAGAATTTTATAACTCCATATTTCGTCGGATCGGTGAGTAGCAAGCGGTTTAAAAACCACTTTAAATTGCTATTTTAGGCCAGGGGGGTGACAGGGGGAATGGGGTAATGTTAAATTTTGAGGTTTGCCGCGAGACAACCCCTTTAAGGTTAGAGGGGGTGGAGGGGGGATCATAAACACAAAGACTTAGCAGTCTTTCTTATATGAATTTCCGAAACACACGTCATGTATCATCTTAAAGTTTCATGTCTCACATTTAACTTAAATGGCTAAGATAGCGTACATTGCAACCATGATTCCCAGATTTTCCTAAAAATTTCATGGGTTCTATTTGCTCAACTGGTGAGTTCTTCAAATCTGCATATCTCATTTACTTTAAAGAAGCATTGATTCCCTGAGGGCGGAGTTGATTGTAGCAAAGTAAGGGGTACCAGGGACTTCCAGACGCTTTCAGGTGTGTGATTAGGTTTGTTTTTGAGGGTGTGTAACCTATTGATGGTTTCAATAAGATAACAGTCTTGGGATAAGGTTAAAGGAGTCACCAGCTGCTGCCAGAAAGGGGTGAATGACCGAGCCATGCCACCATATATGAGAGAGTGAACCCACATGGCTACCACAACCCCAGCAGAGGTTTGAGTCGGAAAACTTGTACGCATATAACCACTTAGGTGACTTGTACCACCGAGTTAGTAGTTTGTGATGATTTTTCTGTAATCTAACGCAGTTGGAGAAACCATGTGAGCTACAAAGTATAAGTCTTTTAACATTGTCTGACAATTTGATAATTAGTTACCTCTCCCATGATAGAATGAAGGCAGGTGTGTTGCAGTCATTTGGCATGATGACATTACGCTTGAGTCATGCAATTTTCCTGCTAGAGCTACATTTTAGACAGGATGATTTTTCCAAAGTCTATCAGCTAGAGTGTTGAGAGAAATGTGTCAACACACATGTCAAGTAATTTGGACAAGTGTAAGTGCTTAAAGGGATGAAGAGGTGGGAGGGAAAATTGACAGGTGAAAATTTTGACTAATAGTGAGCCTCATGATGAGCCGTGCATCCAAATGTCTGAAACTTTGAGCTCTTTGAAGCGGTACGAAGGCTGCTTTGAGTGGTGTTGAGTGGCACAGCTAGGATGTGCAGGATTTGGTTTAATGGCGCTAATAGTGAGGTATGTGGTTCTAAATCCTTCCCCAGAGAGTTCCAGACTCCACCAGCCCCACACAGAAGAAAGTCAAAGAATGGCTTTGTGTACATTTTGGTGGTCTGCTATTAGTATCAAGGCTCTCCTGATATGATCTATTTGCTGTGAAACCAGGGAAATCAACCTATTGACATGTGTGGAGATAACAGCAGGACTTCAGCTTTAATATTGGCCAGCTGTGGTATCACTGGTCTCAGTGCTTGTGAGAGGGCCTTCCTAAGAGAGTCTTTATAGATAAATGTGTGTTAGGTCATCACGCTCACCCTCCGTCCCACTTTCCGTGTCTGAATCAGCCAATGTCTCATCTTTGGCTGTGGAGGTTGGAGCTGTTCCCACAACCATGGCCCGAGAGTGCTGTCCTTTTTTTCTTTACGAATTGCTGGAGGTCTGCATGGTTTTTTGTAGGATCCTTTGACCCAGAGATTTGCCCACTTCTGTCTCTCCCTGGTTTCACCGTGGTGTAGCTGGATAAGATTAGTCAATGTTGCAAAGGGCAGTTGTGTGATGGAATATTAGGTCAGGCTTCCATCACAATTAGCGGTCAGGAGGCGGTTCGCTATGTGATGATATTGGCAATTAATATCATTATCATGGCGTACGAATGCAGGTGTTCTTCAAGCTGATATTCTTAGGGGGCGACATAACTTCTGCTTGAGGGTACATTTGAGTGAGGCTTGTTACTCACTATAAACTTGTCCCAAAAATGTTCCTGATTGAGAGGCTCTGTCTGCTTATACTTGGAGATTACCAGGCCCAGCAGTGGAATGTGGCAGCTGGGCTCACCATATACCCCGAGCCCCCTCTGGATGGAAAATGGGAGACTTTCAGGAGATCGGCTCTCTACTACGGGCAGCTGGACATGAGGCATGTAGCCTCCCCCTACCACAGAGCACCACTATGAAAACTGTTCTTCACTTCAGGCAGCCTGGGCCACAGGTTTCAGGGTGATGGACCCTCTGGGAGCGCTCCCACACCTACTCTACCTTGTCAGGGAGGGTTGTAGTGGCAGTTACTGGCTCTGCACAAGCTGCAGCAACTCCTGTGCTCCGCCGCGGTCAGTTATGGGTCTCCCCAGCAATTTACTCCATGGCTTTGTAGGTCTCACTAGGCTATGAGAAGCCTCAAGTGCCAGAGGTGATGGAGCAGGCCGTAAAGCCCCTTTTCTTGTTCCTCACGGCTCTGGGAGGGCAATGGAACAGGCTGCAAATGTGGCAAGTACTCTAGGGAGTTATATGGCTGGTGATTTTAGCAGCAGCCTGAGTGAGCTCTACTGCTGCACATCTTGCCTCTTAGGTGGATAGGCCACCCCTAGCCTTTGGAAGCCTTTTCCAACAAAGAAAAACATTTAAGCCCGGCTATCTTTTGCCAAAACCACATCAAGTCTGCTAAGACTATGTGGGAGAACATGTTATGGTCTGATGAAACCAAGGTTAAACTTTTTGACCATAATTCTAAGACGTTTGTTTGGCACATTAAATACCATACCCACAGTTAAGCCTGGAGGAGGCAGCATAAAAAGCTAAAGATAAAGCAGAATTTCAAATCCGCAGCATGCTCTGTCTCTTGCAGGAAAGTGATGGGTTTTCACTGTAGATTTCATACATTATACTATGTACACACGAGGCAGAATCTGCTGCAGATCTACAGCACAAAATTCACAACAAAAACCGCAATATTTGCTGTGGATTTTGAGGTTGAGTTTAGTGCTAAATTCAACCCCTCACTTGAAGATAATTCTATGCTACAATCAACATACTGTGGAGTCAAAATCTGCTTCGTTGGTGGATAAATGCAGCAGATTTTTTCCGAGACATATAGGTGAGATTTTGAAAATTTCATTCACTTTGCTGCTCATGTAAAAAAAAAAAAGCAAAGGCAAAACTGCCACATGTGACCATAGCCTTACAATGTAAATCTGTCATGGAAATCCGCACCCAAATCCACAAGGAAGTCATGTGTGGATTTGGATGCAAATTTACCCTTGAAAGGTAACACCTATCTATAGATAACACAGGATCCACCATTCACAATAGAACCACCTCCCATAAAAGTCAATGGGCTCCTGTGCATTGCGTGAATGGCCCATGAGGATGCATAAAGCATATCTCTAATGACTTCCTCAGACAGGCATATGCGCAACATATCTGCACAGTGAATGAGGTTTAATTGCACGCGTTTCTGCACATAGAACTGTAAATTTTTTTAACACATTTTTTTTTTTTTGCATGAGCATTTCTCGTGTATATATATATATATATATATATATATATATATATATATATATGGATATATATGTGTGTTTATGTGTTACATTCCCAGCAATTTTCCAGCATTAAACCATTGATGACCCATCCTCAGGATCAGTCATCAATATAGTTTATCGGTGGGGGTCCATTGCTCTGGATCTCCGTTGATCATCTGATTGACGTGACGGTCACCATCGGGTAAGCACCACTATCACGTCAGTCCATGCCGGGCACATGGTGTATATTGTATAGTGACTGTGTCTGCTTCATAGCTCTGTAGCTAACGGGATGGAGTCAGGGGCGTAGCTAAAGGCTCATGTGCCTGAGTACAAAAGTTTATCTTGGGTTCCCCCATCTTCTCTTAACGCCTTAGCATAGAGTTGTTGCTTGAAGCTCCTGGGCCCCAATGCAAAACCTGTAACAGGACTCCCAAGTATAATGCTTTATTCATAGTACTGGGCTCCCTATATGTTGAAAAGAGGCCTTATGGGCCCCTAAGGCTCCTGGGCCCGGGTACAACTGCATCCCCTATAATTACGCCAGTGGATGGAGTAACTCTAAGGCCACATGACTAACGAATCTGGAGCATGGCGCACTTCAGCCTCCTCAATCAGGTGATCGGGCGGGATCTCAAATGGCGGACCCCCACCAATCAACTATCGATGACCTATCCTGAGGATAGGTCATCAATAATTAAGTCTCAGAAAACCCCTTTTAAGACAACTCTTAAATCGAACTGTGCCAAATGACGACCAAAGCTCAACACCATCTTCACTTACTCCATTCATTAATAATTCAGTAGGGTATAATGGGGAGTGGCTGCACAAGGGGTTAAAGCTCGGTGTAATTGCCGCTTGATCCGTCCCATTAATATAGTGTCACCGCTTTTTCAATTCTCTTCAATCAGCCGTCTCCTTGGGCATAAAAAAAAAAGTGTTTAAATCCTTAACTGCTTGAAATGTGCTTCCTGCCCTCCAATAAAGAGGTTAATTCAGCTCGTCTCACTGCAATTTTAATTTTAATCTTTGATGAAAGCAGAACATGCAAATTAAAACAATGTATTCTTTTGAATTTAATATCCAGGCGAGCCTTATAAATGGAAGAAAGGAAGTTGTATTATTATTATTCTCGAGCTGTTTGCTTGAATGTGAATTGCTGAGTGGTTTAACCGGTGCTGGGGATCGTGTGGGCTGCGAGCGGCAGGAAATCATTGCCTGGGCTTCTAATGTCTCTAGATTACAGTCTTTTAAAATCTACTTAGTTGAGCTTGGCGGTGTGTTCAACTTTCCCAACAAAACAAATGGTGTTACATTTAAAATGTACAGTATTAAGAGGAAGAATGGGGCGAAGGATTGTTGCCCGCGTTTCCTGCCGTAATTATGAATATTCAAGCTTCTAATGTTGAATGTTGCCTTTATAAATAAATCATCGGAATGCCCATACATCTCCTGTTTGTTATTCAAATTCCTCTCTTCTTTGGCTCTGGCGGTATTATTTATTCATGCAATAACATGAATTTCTCACTGTGTTGCTTTGTTATGTAAGCACTGTGGAAATTCTGTTAAACAAATGTTATCTTGGAACAGTTGGGCTTAGATGAGTTTGCCAGGCAAACTCAGTCGAATGGAAGGGGATACGAGTTGCAACAAAGTTTTTGGATGTGTGGAGAAATAAATATGGGACTCGTGGGGGTAAGGTAAAGTCCCCTGGTTCAAGTGATGACTGACTACTAGGGTGACGTCACATCGTGATTGTTTTTGCGGGATGGTTTGCCATTCTCTTCCCCAGTCATCGGTAAGCTCATTTTACCAACCTTGGAAGGATGAATTAACCTTGAGTTAGCTACCAAGTGGGGATGGAACTGCAACCTTCAGGTTGGGAGCAAGAGCTTAGGACTGCATTTCTGCTGCCTAAACACTCTGCGCCAAAGCATGAAAGGGTTCCTTTAATTCTGCAAGCAACATGGCAGGCGGCTACATCCAAGGTAAAGACGTAGATGGCTGCTCAGAGTGGTACGAACGAAAGTCTACATATTCAAATAAATATATTACGCTTGAAGGGGCACAATAAGTTCTGCCTGCAAAAATTACATATGTGACAAACACATGCTTCAGCATTCATACACACTGAGGCTGGATTCACACAGGCGTATATTGGTTTACAATGCATCATGGCGTATTTCCATGGCATAAAAGCACCCGGCTGGCCAAGAAAAGTGCAGTTTGGTCAGGTGCTTTTATGCCAGCAGCAGCTGCATAGACTTCTATGGGAGCCTATGATAGCTGCCGGAGAAGGGAGGTGGGAGGGAGTTTAACAGAGTGACTGCTAAACTCCCTCCCCCTTCTCTTCTCCTCTCTGCCCCTTGCCAGCTGTTTTCCAGAGGGGGGGGGCTGTGTCAAGGGGCAGAGGGGTAGGGGGGGTAGCACACTAGCTCCCGCCGCATCCCGCCTCCTCCCCTTACAGTAAGGCTAAACTGTCTCCCCCCGCCCAACGACATTGCGGGCTCGGCGTAAATGCACCAGGCCCATGCCGTCTGAATGGGTGCACAAACGTTAGCTTTGTGCACCCGTTCATGCCTTTTTACAGCGCTGGTTGGCACATGTAACAACGCCAACGGACGTGTGAATAAGCCCTTAGGGTGGTTTCAGATGAGCGTAGTTGCAACTACGCTCACCGGCACAGATTGCAGTTGCGCCTGAACGAGAGGAATTTCTTCCCCTTCACCAGCTTTTCAAACATCGCACCGAAGTGCAGGAGTTTGAAAAGCACCTTGAGAAGATAGGTGCCGCCTGATCTTTTCCGCACACTGTATTCACTAGATAGGGCAGGTTCTATCTTTTCTCGGCCGTACAATTAACGGGCAATGATCCAAAATTGTGAAAACCAAACCACTGAAATCCTATTGAAATGAGCGTTGTAGTTGTGATTAGGGGGGAAACCAACTTTTGTCTGAATCCGCCCTTAGGCTGGTGTCACATGGGTGTAATTACATTTACGTGCACATGTGTAATGCATGGCTGTGAATAGTCAAAGCGCTCATCCAATCAGAAGCAGCGCTTCCAGGAGGCCGGGAATTTTCATTCCCCAGCCAGAACAAGCAACGGAGCTGACAGTGCTTTTAGGTGATGGGTTTTTTTTTTAATTATTTTTTCATGTAGCTAGGGCTTTTTTCAAGGTAGGGCTTATATTTTAAGCCCTTCCCTGGAAATCTCTTCGGGGGTTGTCTTCATCCTATTGCTGTCAATGGGGCGGCAGCAGCGCCTGCCCTATTAAAAAGCAATGGGATGAAGATCACAGCTGTGACAGCTGTGGCAGGGGATTCTTTCATCCCCACGAGGACTCCCCGGGGGATTAACGGAGCCCTCGGGGAGTCGTCTCTTCCCCGCAGGGACGAAGGAGTTAACAGCAGGACATTTAAAAGGTGCTTCTGGCCAGAATCACCTTTTAAATGTCCTGCTGTAAACAGCGGAGAATCTATTGCCAGTGCAGGAGTTTCCATTAACTCCTGCTCCCATGGGAGTCAATGGAAACTCCTACAAAACATGCACCAAAGATAGAACATGTCTAGAAATGAGCGAATATACTCGTTTCGAGTATTTACTCAATCAAGCACCGCGATTTTCGAGTACTTCAGTACTCGGGTGAAAAGATTCGGGGGGCGCCGGGGGGTGGGGGGAGGCGTGGCAGCGCGGCGGGTAGCAGCAGGGAACAGGGGGGAGCCCTCTCTCTCTCCCTCTCCCCCCCCACTCCCCGCTGCAACCCCCCACTCACCTACGGCGCCCCCCGAATCTTTTCGCCTGAGTACAGAAGTACTCGAAAATCGCGGTACTCGAGCAAAAAAGGGGCGTGGCCGAGTACGCTCGCTCATCTCTAAACATGTCCTATCTTTTTTAGGTGCGCTGCTAATTCTTTGCATATAAACGCTTCTACGAGTATAAGAACCCATTGGTTTTTTTTTAGAAGTGTGCATTATGCGCATGCAAAACACACGCTCGTCTGACCAAGCCCTTAAGGGGTTAATGACGCTTTTTAGCTGTGGTTTCAATATGGTAGTTTTATTTTATAATCACACATTTGGGGTGTGTGGGGGGGGATAGAATATCCTATCTGTGCCTTTGGGCAATTGCAAATCATCCCCATTCCCTCAAATGTGCTGCAATACCAAACCCAGCCATTAGGAGTGGTGGCGCTGTTTCTGGAGACCCCCCCAAAAAAATGTAATTTACCACTTTAAAATTATTTCAGTTCCCTTTTACTAGACCGCTCTCAATATGTTGACCTAACTTGCCTCGCTCAGCGCCGTAATAGACAATTTTGCTTTTTTTCCCCAGCTGCCTGTCCAGAGGATTGTAAAGACATTTGATAACATCCACTTAAAATATATTTGCCCATCATCCCCGCATTTCATACAATGACAGATAATGGCGCACACCGCTGCCCTGGAGACTAAGGTAGCAAACAAAATTAAGCTGCTACCATAACATAACTTAAGGGTTTTTCGAAAAAATGAACCTTTGTAAAGGATTGCTGCCCGTGCTATTGGTTTATATAAAGATCGGTGCCACAGGCCAAGCGCTTTATTGAAATTCTAAAGAACAAATCTGCAGAAGCTTGAAGCTTGAGGCTTGTTATCGGGCACCTACACAGGAGCATCCTGACACACTATAATTGAAATTCATTGCTTGACCTTTAGTCTATAAAAAAGGTATGCTGTCATTAGCGCTGACTGTCTGCTATATTCTCTTGTCACTCCTCAGGCCAGCTTAAACCATCCCAAATGAAATAGGCTATTTTATGTCATACCCCTGAGTTTGGCACTATTAAGCCGGGAAGTAAGAGCGATGTAATACACTCAAGCGCAAGCAAGGCAGACAGCTCTGCTCAAATGGGAAAATGCACTTATTTTCCATGAATATATTAAACCTGCCATGGAAGCTCCGGTCCCACTTGTGACCTACTTGCTTTCCGAGTATTCATAATAAGCAGAGTTCGGTTGATTTTTTTTTTTTTTTTTTCATTTTTTTGCAGAATTTTGACCCCTTTATGTGCTGTTTGAAATGCCGCCTGGTTATTATTTTAAGCAGGTTGCAAACTTTCAGCTTATTGCAATGATTTTTTTTAGTGCAACTGGGGATTGGCAGTGAGTGCGAGTCATTCGTATTATGGTCATATTCATAAAGTGGAAGTCCCTGTGCCGCATTAAAGTGAATGATAAGCTTTGGAACTTTGTATGTTTTTATTGTTTTTATGGTTTAAGTAGGTTTGTAATTTACACTACATCTATTCTTGATATATTTTTATTGCAGTTAGGTCTTTGGTATGCTTGTGCATTTGGGACTTTGTGCTTCATGTTAATCCCACAGAAAGACATGCCCCATTATAGGCTATGTGGCTGTATATATAGACAAGTTTCACAATTTTTGAATTTTAAAAAAGTTTGAAAATAGTTTGCAGCTAAGCAAAACTTGGGGAGGAGGAGCATTCTATTTCCCTGTGGCTCAGCAGTTAGCACTGTTGCCTTGCAGTGCTGGGGTCCTGGGTTGGAATCAAATAGAGCTGGTTGTATGTTCTCCTTGTGTTTCATAGTAATCACTTTTATTTATGTATCACATGTAAATTCCATGCAAAGTCTCCCGATTTGAAGTTAGGACCCCAGAAGTGCGAGGCAACAGTGCTAACTAGAGATGAGCGAACGTACTCGGATAGGCACTACTCGTCCGAGTAATGTGCCTTATCCGAGTACCGCTCTACTCGTGCTGAAAGATTCGGGGCGCTCCGCTGCTGACAGGTGAGTTGCGGCGGGGAGCGGGGCAGAGCGGGCGGGAGAGAGGGAGAGAAAGATCTCCCCTCCGTTCTTCCCCGCTCTCCCCTGCAGCTCCCCGCTCCGCAGCGCGTCCCGAATCTTTCAGCACGAGCGGGGAGGTACTCGGATAAGGCACATTACTCGGACGAGTAGTGCCTATCCGAGTACGTTCGCTCATCTCTAACCCTAACTACTGAGCTATCATTTGTTCTGTCAACCACTGAACCACCATTGCTCCTCCTCTCAATTACTGAACCTCCATTTCTCCTTCTCCTTGTCTATGGTCCAGTTCTTCCAACTCCATTGTCCCCATAAGTCAAAAACTTTGCAAAATTCGACCCAAAATAGAATTCAACTGGTTTGGTTTGCTTAACACTACCCATGATCCATATGAAAAAACTCATGGCGTGTCCTATTCTTGTTTGATTTGCGGACAAGAAATAAGACATGCCCATGTATATCATTGTGCAGGATCCATGTATATCAGACGGTACATAGACAGGTGTCCATGTGCTGTCTGATGCAAGTTACACCCGAGTCTTTTGGGTGCAACTCGCATTATGGCTAATGTGCACCTACTCTTAGACCTTTGTTTTTTCTGCTATAGACCTTCAAGTAAGCAAGCTATCTTCTTATGCTTTAATAGGGGATATATATATATATATATATATCATAGAACAGGGTTTACTGCTCAGGATCTCTCTCTGTGAGCTGCAACAAGAAGTTGCTCTGTAATGGTGGCCATATTGTAATACTACATCTTTCCTGTAGTGGCCACTGCAGGGGAATTGTCTGGTTGACTGCCACTTCCTGCAGGCAAAATCAACTGTTTGCAGGAGATGATGCTTTTTCAAAGGAGTTGTTTCTGATGAGACAACCTACTTAATGCAAACAACTTTTTATGGTATTCTTAAGGAACATTTCCCACTAAAATTGAAGAATTCATAAATTGCTCTTTTCGCATGAGAGGTCTCAAGAAGAGAGGCAGATAACCACAAACAGATATGACATATCTAAGAAATGCCTGGATACAAACTATAACAGCATAAAAGACACAACACAATGAGTGCCGGCAGGATCGTATACACCTTAGGCTGGGTTCACACAGGGTGGATTTGCCGTGGTTTTGCCACGCAGAATTTCGCCGCGGCAAATCCGCCCGCGGCCGCTAATCTCGGGATTAGCCAGCCATGTGGACGAGATTTCTCAGAAATCTCGTCCACACGGGACGGCCAATCTGCTGCAGTAATTCCGGCTGAAACCGCAGCTGCGGCCACCGCAGCCGCGGTTTCAGAAAATGCAGCATGTCTATTTACTTTTACTTTTTTGTTTATTTTCGTCGCGGCCGCGCTCTCTTCTATGGGAGCGCCGGCCGCAACGAAAAAGCGAGCGGCCGGGCTGCTTCAAAGCCACCGCGGCTTAAACCGTGGCAGTTCTTCCGGCGGAAATCTTGCGGTTTTTGCTGCGGCCAAACCGCGAGATTTCCGACGGAATTACGCCCCGTGTGAACCCAGCCTTAAAGGGGTTGTCCGGCCATAAACATTAGGTCTCATTACTTCTGTTTGCCCAATACAATGCACTTTGTAATATACATTGTGCATTGTAAATTAGGCAAACAGAAGTTATTCAGTTACCTTTAGGGCTGCCCCCCCCCGTGTTGCTCCTCGGTTGCCATGGTTCCTGGTTCCGACAAGTCTCTAGTCCTCTTCTTGTCGGGACGACCGGGGACGCGCCTCTCCAGCACAGCTCTGCGCATGTGCAGAAGAACTTCAGCCTGGGAAGCTCAGTTCTGCCTGCAGGGGAGGCGTGTCTGCTGGCTCTTTAACTCCAAGGTAAGAATGAGAGGAGGGGCGGGCTCTCGTGGGGGGGGGGGAGGATGGATGGATGGATGGATGTGTGTGCAAGTGGCTGTCAGAAGTCCCGGGGGGGGGGGGGGCGGCAGCGGCAGTGATGTGTGTGTGTGTGCAATGTCAGGAGACCCGGCTGTCAGAAGTCCCGGGGGGAGGGGGGGGTGCTGTTAGTGTACTTGTGTGTGGGCACTGTAAAGGGGGACTCTGTGGGGGAGGTCACAGGGGGGGCACTGTATAGGGACGCTGTGGATGGGGGGCATGTGGAGGGGGGCTACTTTGGAGTGCAGTGGGGGGGACTCTGGGGGGGTGGCATGTGTAGGGGGGGTACTGCGGAGGGCACTGTGGGGGGGAATACTGGGGGGGGCACTGTTGAGGGGGGACTGTGGAGAATGCTGTGGTTGGGGGGAATGAGGGGGGCTACTTTGGAGGGCACTGTAGGGGTGACACTGGGGGGCATGTGTAGGGGGTACTGTAGAGGGCACTGTTTGTGGCACTGTGGGGGATCATTAGGGGGGCACTGTGGGAGAGTGCACTGTGGGGGGGGGGTCATTGTGAGGGGGGGCTCGCTGTGGGAGGGGCACTATGAGGGCATGTGAGGGGGGGGAAATGTTTTGTTTCACTTTAGCAGGGTGGGTGGGGGGGGCAGTAGGTAGCCTTGCAGTGGGGGGCTGCAGGAGAGTTCTCTCTGGGCTCTCCCCCGCCCCTCTCCATTCACTATACACTGTGCTGCTGTTTACACTCATGCCAGGATTTTATCCTGACATGAGTGTATAATGCAGTCTCCCCTGGCCACACCCCCTCTGATTATAGTATGCAGCAGGAGGCGGGGCCTGGGCGGGGAGAGACTGCAGAGCAGTTCAATAGAGGTGGGCGTGTTGTGGGCGGGGCTAGGACGTGAGCTGAGGGAAATCCTGCCTTTTCATGTCTCTTACTGCCATCGGGAGCGCGCACACAGAAGAGGGAGAGCGCAGAGCATGTGAGAAGGCAGCACAGAGGCGCCATCTTTGAAAGCTGCAGTGAAGATCAGATTCTAAGGTAAGAAACTAACATTACAGCTGATCTGCCTGCCGGTTTGAGCCCCTGTATGCTGTGTGTTACTATCCTTACTGAAAGGAAAGCAGCAGCATTATAAAAATTTTTACCCTGTGTGGCCGGACAACCCCTTTAAGTTTCTCCTTGATTAAATATTCAGCAATATAAGTCCAAAATAAGCAGCAGATAAAATGTTACATATAAGGAAAAACTGACTCGAGTTTCAGACATGCAGGTCCTTAGTTATAACCTTTAGGCGCCCACACGCAGTTTTCAGTGCTGCACTAAATGCTGTACAACACTGCCATTCATTGCAATGGGGCTTCTCAGACAAGCATTAAAATGCAGCATTTTTAACATTGTGATTTTAAAGCAATGTCCATTTTATTCTTGGGTGTTTCAGCGTTTTTAAATGCTGTGCCTCGCCCATTAAAATAAGTAGCGATACCATAAATTGATACTGCTTTTTTGACAGCAATAACCCTTTGCAATCCAATTTTTGATTCAGGGTTTCCTAGGGGGCTCTCTCTTTCTGCCATTTTACAATGCCGCTATCTACTGGCTAAAGCCAGTACTGCAGTATGGGACATGCTGGAGAGGCCCCCGACAACAGAGCGGCCAGTAATATACAGTAAGAAAACCCTGCCGGACGTCTTCCAACATCGGAGCTGTACAGCCTTCAATCAGAATTAGAGATGAGCGAACGCGTTCGTCCGAGCTTGATATTCGTGCGAATATTAGGGTGTTCGGGATGTTCGTTATTCGTAACGAACACCATGCGGTGTTCTGGTTACTTTCACTTCCTTCCCTGAGACGTTAGCGCGCTTTTCTGGCCAATTGAAAGACAGGGAAGGCATTACAACTTCCCCCTGTGACGTTCAAGCCCTATACCACCCACCTGCTGTGAGTGGCTGGGGCGATCAGGTGTCACCCGAACATAAAAGTCGGCCCCTCCCGCGGTTCGCCTCAGATGCCGTGTGAGTTAGATGAGGGACAGTGCTGTTTGTACCGGAGCTGCTGTAGGGAAAGAATTGGTAGTTAGTGTAGGCTTCAAGACCCCCCAAAGGTCCTTATTAGGGCCACTGATAGCTGTGTGTTGGCTGCTGTTAGCAGTGGCATTTTTTTTTTCTCAAAATCGGCTCTGCAGAGCGTTGCACCTGGCATTAGGGACAGAAGTGCTGCATAGGCAGGGAGAGTGTTAGGAGTGAGTGTAGCCTTCAAGAACCTCAACGGTCCTTTCTAGGGCCATATTTATCCGTGTGCAGTACTGTCCAGGCTGCTGTTAGCTGTGCTGCATTTTTTTTGGGCTTCTCAAAATCGCCTCTGCAGAGCATTCCACCCTCCATTGATACTGCAGGGAAAGAATTGTATAGGCAGGGCCACAACACAGTTATTATTCATTGAATATACGCAGTGCGGCCTTTTGCTTGTAAAACAAGTGAAAATAATTCTATTTGTCCTGCCTCTGTCCGTCCTAACGCCTGTGGACACGTGTGAGCTGCGTGAACAACATTGCTAAATCATACGCACCCAGCTACGCTTTACTGCTGGCTTCGCCATTTGCTTTCCTTAATTGGGAAAAAAATACCTGCTCTGCCAGAGTTATAATAACTCTGCTACCCTCACGTTCTGTGACACATAAGCATGGACACAGCACAGTTATTAAACTTCTCATGTTCATAGAATATACGCAGTGCTGCCTTTTGGTGGAAAAAAACTGAAAACAAATCTATTTGTCCAGCCTCTGTCCGTCCTAAGGGCGGTGGACACGTGTGAGCTGCGTGAACAACATTGCTAAATCATACGCACCCAGCTACGCTTTACTGCTGGCTTCGCCATTTGCTTTCCTTAATTGGGAAAAAAATACCTGCTCTGCCAGAGTTATAATAACTCTGCTACCCTCACGTTCTGTGACACATAAGCAGGGACACAGCACAGTTATTAAACTTCTCATGTTCATAGAATATACGCAGTGCTGCCTTTTGGTGGAAAAAAACTGAAAACAAATCTATTTGTCCAGCCTCTGTCCGTCCTAAGGGCGGTGGACACGTGTGAGCTGCGTGAACAACATTGCTAAATCATACGCACCCAGCTACGCTTTACTGCTGGCTTCGCCATTTGCTTTCCTTAATTGGGAAAAAAATACCTGCTCTGCCAGAGTTATAATAACTCTGCTACCCTCACGTTCTGTGACACATTAGCAGGGACACAGCACAGTTATTAAACTTAGATTATTCATTCACTAGAGGCAGTGGGGCCTTTCGTTTTCCAAAAAGGGCAAAAATTATATTTGGCCTGCAGTCTTGCGCCAATTTATTTCCTGCCTGTGAAATCAAATCACTGGTAATACAGCATGCTGAGGGGTAGGGGTAGGCCTAGAGGACGTGGACGCGGCCGAGGACGCGGAGGGCCAAGTCAGGGTGTGGGCACAGGCCGAGCTCCTGATCCCGGTGTGTCGCAGCCGACTGCTGCGCGATTAGGAGAGAGGCACGTTTCTGGCGTCCCCACATTCATCGCCCAATTAATGGGTCCACGCGGGAGACGGTTATTAGAAAATGAGCAGTGTGAGCAGGTCCTGTCCTGGATGGCAGAAAGTGCTTCGAGCAACCTATCGTCAACACGCAGTTCTGCGCCGTCCACTGCTGCAAATCCGAATCCTCTGTCTGCTGCTCCTCCTTCCTCCCAGCCTCCTTACTCCACTACAATGACACCTGCTCAGGAGCGGGAACACTCCCAGGAACTGTTCTCGGGCCCCTGCTCAGATTGGGCAGCAGCGGTTCCTCTCCCACCAGAGGAGTTTATAGTCACTGATGCCCAACCATTCGAAAGTTCCCGGGGTCCGGGGGATGAGGCTGGGGACTTCCGCCAACTGTCTCAACAACTTTCTGTGGGTGAGGAGGACGATGACGATCAGACACAGTTGTCTTGCAGTGAGGTAGTAGTAAGGGCAGTAAGTCCGAGGGAGCAGCGCACAGAGGATTCGGAGGAAGAGCAGCAGGACGATGAGGTGACTGACCCCACCTGGTGTGCAACGCTTACTCAGGAGGACAGGTCTTCAGAGGGGGAGTCAAGGGCATCAGCAGGGCAGGTTGCAAGAGGCAGTGCGGTGGCCAGGGGTAGAGGCAGGGCCAGACCGAATAATCCACCAAGTGTTTCCCAAAGCGCCCCCTCGCGCCATGCCACCCTGCAGAGGCCGAGGTGCTCTAAGGTCTGGCAGTTTTTCACAGAGACGCCTGACGACCGACGAACTGTGGTGTGCAACCTTTGTCGCGCAAAGCTCAGCCGGGGAGCCAACACCAACAGCCTCACCACCACCACCATGCGCAGGCATATGATGGCCAAGCACCCCGCAAGTTGGGACGAAGGCCGTTCAGCGCCTCCGGTTTGCACCGCTGCCTCTCCCCCTGTGCCCCAACCTGCCACTGAGATGCAACCCCCCTCTCAGGACACAGGCACGACCGTCTCATGGCCTGCACCCACACCCTCACCTCCGCTGTCCTCGGCCCCATCCTCCAATGTCTCGCACCGCACAGTCCAGCCGTCGCTAGCGCAACTGTTGGAGCGCAAGCGCAAGTACGCCGCCACGCACCCGCACGCTCAAACGTTAACCGTCCGCATAGCAAAATTCATCAGCCTTGAGATGCTGCCGTATAGGGTTGTGGAAACGGAGTCCTTCAAAAGTATCATGGAGGCGGCGGCCCCGCGCTACTCAGTTCCCAGTCGCCACTACTTTTCCCGATGTGCCGTCCCAGCCCTGCACGACCACGTCTCCCGCAACATTGTACGCGCCCTCACCAACGCGGTTACTGCCACGGTCCACTTAACTACGGACACGTGGACAAGCACAGGCGGGCAGGGCCACTACATCTCCCTGACGGCACATTGGGTGAATTTAGTGGAGGCTGGGACAGAGTCAGAGCCTGGGACCGCTCACGTCCTACCCACCCCCAGAATTGCGGGCCCCAGCTCGGTGGTGGTATCTGCGGAGGTGTATGCTTCCTCCACTAAAGCACCCTCCTCCTCCTCCTCCTCCTCCTCTGTCTCGCAATCAAGATGTGTTAGCAGCAGCATGTCGCCAGCAGTCGGTGTCGCGCGGTGTGGCAGCACAGCGGTGGGCAAGCGTCAGCAGGCCGTGCTGAAACTACTCAGCTTAGGCGATAAGAGGCACACGGCCCACGAACTGCTGCAGGGTCTGACACAGCAGACCGACCGCTGGCTTGCGCCGCTGAGCCTCCAACCGGGCATGGTCGTGTGTGACAACGGCCGTAACCTGGTGGCGGCTCTGCAGCTCGGCAGCCTCACGCACGTGCCATGCCTGGCCCACGTCTTTAATTTGGTGGTTCAGCGCTTTCTGAAAAGCTACCCACGCTTGTCAGACCTGCTCGTAAAGGCGCGCCGGCTCTGCGCACATTTCCGCAAGTCCCACACGGACGCTGCCACCCTGCGCACCCTGCAACATCACTTTAAGCTGCCAGTGCACCGACTGCTGAGCGACGTGCCCACACGGTGGAACTCTACGCTCCACATGTTGGCCAGGCTCTATGAACAACGGAGAGCTATAGTCGAATACCAACTCCAACATGGGCGGCGCAGTGGGAGTCAGCCTCCTCAATTCCTTTCAGAAGAGTGGGCCTGGTTGGCAGACATCTGCCATGTCCTTGGTAATTTTGAGGAGTCTACCCAGGTGGTGAGCGGCGATGCTACAATCATTAGCGTCACCATTCCTCTGCTATGCATCTTGAGAAATTCCCTGCAAACCATAAAGGCAGCTGCTTTGCGCTCGGAAACGGGGGCGGGGGAAGACAGTATGCCGCTGGATAGTCAGGGCACCCTCCTGTCTATTTCTCAGCGCGTACAGGAGGAGGAGGAGGAGCATGAGGAGGATGAGGAGGAGGGGGAAGAGACAGCTTGGGCCGCTGCTGACGGTACACCGGCTGATTGCCTGTCATCCTTTCAGCGTGTATGGCCTGAGGAGGAGGAGGAGGAGGAGGAGGATCCTGAAAGTGATCTTCCTAGTGAGGACAGCCATGTGTTGCGTACTGGTACCCTGGCACACATGGCTGACTTCATGTTAGGATGCCTTTCTCGTGACCCTCGCGTTGCACGCATTCTGGCCACGACGGATTACTGGGTGTACACACTGCTCGATCCACGGTATAAGGAGAACCTGCCCACTCTGATTCCCGAAGAGGAAAGGGGTTCGAGAGTGTTGCTATACCACAGGACCCTTGCGGACAAGCTGATGGTAAAATTCCCAGCCGACAGCGCTAGTGGCAGAAGGCGCAGTACCGAGGGCAAGGTAGCAGGGGATGTGCGTAGATCGAGCAGCATGTACATCCCAGGCAGTGCAACAGTCTTTAAGGGCCTGGCCAGCTTTATGGCTCCCCACCAAGACTGTGTCACCGCTCCCCAGTCACGGCTGAGTCGGCGGGAGCACTGTAAAAGGATGGTGAGGGAGTACGTAGCGGATCGCACGACCATCCTTGGTGACGCCTCTGCCCCCTACAACTACTGGGTGTCGAAGCTGGACACGTGGCCTGAACTCGCGCTGTATGCCCTGGAGGTGCTTGCTTGTCCTGCGGCTAGCGTCTTGTCGGAAAGGGTGTTTAGTGCGGCTGGGGGAATCATCACAGATAAGCGTAGCCGCTTGTCAACCGACAGTGCCGACAGGCTAACACTCATCAAGATGAACAAAGGCTGGATTTCCCCAGACTTCTGTTCTCCACCAGCGGACAGCAGCGATACGTAAGCAATACGTAGCCTGCACCCGCGGATGGAAGCTACGTTCTCTCTCACCATCCAAAACGGGGACATTTCTGCTTCATCAATCTGTGTCTAATATTCCTCCTCCTCCTCCTCCTGCTCCTCCTCCTGAAACCTCACGTAATCACGCTGAACGGGCAATTTTTCTTAGGGCCACAAGGCTCAGTCAAATAATTTTTCAGAACAATTTTTATACGTTTCAATGCTCTTAAAAGCGTTGGAACTTTAACTTGAACCAATTTTTCGTTACACTGGGCTGCCTCCAGGCCTAGTTACCACTTAAGCCACATTAACCAAAGCGATTAATGGGTTTCACCTGCCCTCTTGGCTGGCCATGGCCAATTTTTGGGATGTACATTAGTACTGTTGATACAGCAATTTTTGTGGGCCCTCGCCTACAGTGTAATCAAATTAATTTTTAGCCCACCTGCATTACAGCTGACGTTACCTCAGCTGTGTTGGGCAATGCAATGGGATATTTCTGTGTACCGCTGCTGGCTTCCTGGCACCCACCCATGCTGTGGGTCCACAGGGAATTATAAATGCATCTGTTTCCACTTGTAAAGAACCACAGTCAGACTGGGGCATGCAGTGTGGGCCGAAGCCCACCTGCATTAAGCACAACATTACTACCTCAGCTGTGTTGGGCAATGCAATGGGATATTTCTATGTACCGCCGGTGGCTTCCTGGCACCCACCCATGCTGTAGGTGCACACGGAGTTTTTACTACATCTGTACACTTATAAAGAACCCCAGTCAGACTGGGGCATGCAGTGTGGGCCGAAGCCCACCTGCATTAAGCACGACATTACTACCTCAGCTGTGTTGGGCAATGCAATGGGATATTTCTGTGTACCGCCGGTGGGTTCCAGGGAGCCACCCATGCTGTGGGTCGACAGGGACTTCACAATAGGGAGTTGTACCTGCCTGTGTCTATGAATTAAAAAGCCCGGTCTGACTGGGGCATGCAGACACCTTGACAGAATGAATAGTGTGTGGCACATAGGTTCCCCATTGCTATGCCCACGTGTGCAGCTCCTGATGGCGGTGGCACAGGATTCTATTTCTCATTGCTTCTGTACAGCATTGTGGGCTATCGCTCCGCCACTTTTAAAGAGGGTCGCTGCCTAGCCGTGCCAACCTCTGCAGTGTGTGCCTGCGGTCCCTCGTCATGGCAGACGCAATTCTAAATAGACATGAGCGTGGTGTGGCATGAGGGCAGCAGAAGGCTGCCCAGGGACACTTTGGTGTGCGCTGTGGGGGGGAGGGGGGGCGGTTGGGCAGCATGTAACCCAGGAGAAGTGTCAGTGGAGTGTCATGCAGGCAGTGATTGTGCTTTGTTGGAGGTAGTGTGGTGCTTAGCAAAGGTATGCCATGCTAATGAGGGCTTTTCAGAAGTAAAAGTTGTTGGGAGGGGGGGGGGGGCCACTCTTGCCGGTATTGTGGCTTAATAGTGGGACCTGTGAACTTGAGATGCAGCCCAACATGTAGCCCCTCGCCTGCCCTATCCGTCACTGTGTCATTCCCATCACTTTCCTGAATTGCCCAGATTTTCACACATGAAAACCTTAGCGAGCATCGGCGAAATACAAAAATGTTCTGGTCGCCCATTGACTTCAATGGGGTTCGTTGTTCGAAACGAACCCTCGAGCATCACGGGAAGTTCGTTCCGAATAACGAACACCCGAACATTTTGGTGTTCGCTCATCTCTAATCAGAATGTCTGATTGGAAAGGGTTAAACACAGGTTTCTAAGCCCTAGCTAAACTACGTGAAAAAAAGAAAAAGTAATACTAACCTAGCAGACGCTGTCCAGGAGCTGTAGTCAGCACCGACAGAGCATCTCTTGCTGTTAACGGGGATGCCTCCAGCAAGAGATTGTTCTGATTGGTTCTCGAGCACTGTGGCTCAGCCAATCAGAGCCAGCGCTTGATGAACTAATTGCAGCCATTCTAAGACAGAAGAAAATGAAGGTGCACAGTAACATTGTCTATTAGGGCTCATACAGACGAGCGTGGTTTTAGCCCACTATAGGCGCGTAAAAAGATCGCGTCTAATAGAACCAATGGCTTCCTACAGAAGCGTTCACATGAAGGAATTTTAGAGATGCAAAATACTCGCACCTTCCAAAGATAGAGCATCCAACTGTAATGCAGACATCTAAGGTCCGTGGTGTGTGAAAAGATAGGACTTGACCTATCTCTTGTGGGTTACGTGTGGGAGTGTCCATAGACTCCTATGGGAGCTGGTAACATGCTCCACACATTTCCTGATCGTGTTAACCGGCAATTTCACAGCTAATTGAGCTCGAGACTTAATAGCTGGAAATAAACCGTTCACGCAATTTTTAGTGCAGTGCAGCCGCGATCATTTCAAGCACACTTATCTAAGTTAGGGCGCCCACCCACTTGCCTTTCTTTCACGCATTATAGCTTGCTTTTTTTTCATGCCATATGGGCTCTTGCACACTTGCCTTTTTTTCATGCTATATTGCTGCTTTTTTTTCACGCGATTGTCAATGGGACTTTCTAATGTTAAAAACGCACCAACTTGCAAAGCGTTTTTAATAGAGATGAGCGAACGTACTCGTTTCGAGTAATTACTCGATCGAGCACCGCGATTTTCAAGTACTTCCGAACTCGGGTGAAAAGATTCGGGTGGTGCCGGGGGAGGCGTGGCGGAGCGGGGGGTAGCAGCGGGGAACAGGGGGGAGCCCTCTCTCTCTCCCCCCCACTCCCCGCTGCAACCCCCTGCTCACCCACGGCGCCCCCCGAATCTTTTTGCCCGAGTACGGAAGTACTCAAAAATCGCGGCGCTCGGGCGAAAAAGGGGCGTGGCCGAGTAGGTTGGCTCATCTCTAGTTTTTAACATTAGAAAGTCCCATTGACAATCGCTTGAAAAAAAGGCAAGCTATAACGCGTGAAAAAAAGGCAGGTGGGTGGGAGCCCTTAGTCCTTTTATATATATAAACTGTGGGTAAACTTTAAAACTTGGACATCTTCTGTAACTATTTTGCATTTTGAACCTCTTCAATTTAATCTTTATCTTGTGTTCAATATAGTCAGCCAAGGATATACATCAAGGGTATGTTTTAAATTCTAAAGATGGCAATACCCTTTTAAGACAATAAAGGGATATCATTGGATATGTCAGCAATGTTGAATTAGTGGTGGTCTTACCACTTTGAGCATACTGATGTCTAGAATACTGTGGTAACAGTGTTAGGTAAATACCATGTGTCTTTGGCTTCCATCAGGGGTGCTTAACTTTTCTCTGAGGCCCTCTAATCATCTATTTACTATAATGGCCCAACAATGTGTCCATTAAAAAAAGGGTAGCATAGGTGACTGGAGCGGAAAAGGTATGGTGCTTTCCTGCTGTCATTGCTAGCTCATTTCAATGTTAGTGTGGTCAGACCACCACCAGTTGTCATCAATATCGTAAGTGAGAAAAACTCAAAACAAAATTTTCTATTGAAATTCCAACTAAATCTCAAAAAATTGAACTTAATACACAAGACAAGCTGAATGATGACATTTTGAACCTATTCTACATATGTATTTAGTTTGACTAGCCTCTATTGAACTAAAGTAATAAGCCGTACTGTCAAGATATAGAAAGGCATGTAGCAGCGTGGGCATTTAGTGTTTAGAACAAAAAGGTGGCAAGTTGACCTTCATGCCAGCCTTGATTTTGTCTTAACTTGAAACATGGAGCAATGAGCAGCATCTAGTGTATAGTAAATATTTCACTGTCAATGACAGAAAGCCATAAAGTGTCTATCTAAGCTGCTGAGCTTTCATTTAACTTGTCAACAACATAGACTTCCATTGATCAATAAACCACCACTTTTATTTACAACTCCAGGGGGAGCTGCTCCCTTATTAGAGACCTAGAGCTTTATAGCACATCCTACTATTACACAGCCGGCAATGGAACAGTTTGTATCCTTTTGGTTGTGCTTTTTACAATGTTTCAATTCTAAAGATGGGAATACCCTTTTAAGGCAATAAAGAGATATCACTTGGATACATTGTTGACGGGCCTATTTGTTGGGCTTTTAGTTAAAAAAAACAATACAATAGTTTTTAAAAATTGCATTTGTCAAAATATCAACTGAATATAAATTGAATGACTTATTTGGAAAGGTCAATAGAAAATTACAAAGATAATGCATTTTAAAAAGTATCATCATTAAAAATGTAGAAAATTAATAAATATTTCATAAATATTAAATTCAGCCACTAGAGACATGTAACACCACTAGAGACATTTTTTTTACAATGGTCCCCTAAATCAAAGATACTCTGTAAACTATAGATCTCTAATACCACATGCAATAACAATCATGCTACTAGTATATACAAAATTGCATCTCTCTCTGACATCACTCAGTACTTTGCAGCTATTGGCTGAAGTAACAACTCACAAACTTCCTGTTCTGCACACCCCTGCATATAAAAAGCATGTGTTTAACGTCCTTCCTTGGAATTCCAGTGCTGTGTATTCCACAACATGTTGGCTCCTTATGTTTAGGCAAATTTCCTTTACCCCCTTCCCACAGGAGGGCTTACAGGTACACCCTCCATTATGAGGGAGTATATGGAGCGAGCCTGGAAGCTGAACCCACGCCATGCTTGATAGGTGTTAGCTATCTTAAACAGCTGACATCCAGCTGCAATTGAGACAACTCTGATTGCAGCCATTAACTGTTTAGATACCTCTGTATTTTAATGGCCCGACGGAGCAGGAGATGGTAGGGTGTCGGTCGGGTACATTAAAAGTTGAAAAAGAACAAAAATCTTACTTTTTCATATTTAATGGGGTTATGTCAAGATAGACTTTTATCACTTATTCATAGGATAAGTCATAAAAGATTGATCGGTGGGGATCTCACTACTAAGAACCCCATTCTTGGTAATCTGTACTGGAACAGCCTTGCGATTTGCTTCCATGACTTGATGCAACAGTTTTTTTTCTTCTTCGTCATTAGTAAAAAGTTTGAAAAGTCATGGTCTTTCAGCACAACCACGATGTAGTCTTAAAGGGGTTGTCCCGCGCCGAAACGTTTTTTTTTTTTTTCAATAGCCCCCCCGTTCGGCGCGAGACAAACCCGATGCAGGGGTTTTAAAAAAAAAAAACGGATAGTACTTACCCGAATCCCCGCGCTCCGGTGACTTCTTACTTACCTTGCGAAGATGGCTGCCGGGATCTTCACCCTCGGTGGACCACAGGTCTTCTGTGCGGTCCATTGCCGATTCCAGCCTCCTGATTGGCTGGAATCGGCACACGTGACGGGGCGGAGCTACGAGGAGCAGCTCTCTGGCACGAGCGGCCCCATTCAGAAGGGAGAAGACCGGACTGCGCAAGCGCGTCTAATCGGGCGATTAGACGCTGAAAATTAGACGGCACCATGGAGACGAGGACGCTAGCAACGGAACAGGTAAGTGAATAACTTCTGTATGGCTCATAATTAATGCACGATGTACATTACAAAGTGCATTAATATGGCCATACAGAAGTGTATACCCCAACTTTGTTTCTCGGGACAACCCCTTTAAGAAGCTGAAACTGTGCCCCAAATAAAGGTTTGTTTATAGTTGAAAGTTGAGTTTTTTGGCCACCCTATTGGGGTCCTGTGTCCCCCTCTTCTGTTGCTACAGGGAAGCATCTCCTGCTAGTTGTTACGTCAGATTGAAAACAGCAACGGCTCTGCATAACTATCCACCAATGTAATAATTTCAATGGGGCTGATTGAAAGAGCTGAGCGCTTGTACTCCGCTATCACCAGCAGTCCCATTGTAAATGAATGGAACGGCACCCTCCATGCTCAACTGTCACTCTGCTCTGTCTACTCTACACCGCGAGCGGTTACAGTGAACCTGCAGGGAGGAGGAGGGGGGGTACGGGTCGGTCCCCTGTTCTCAGGATCGGCAGGGATTTTAGTGGTGATTCTCCCATGGATCAGGCTTTTAACACACCCTGTGATAGGTAATAATTGTCTATCTTGGTGTAATCCCTTTAACATAATTACAGAAACAAACAAGAAAAATAAACATATTTTCTATCACTGCACCCGTAAAACAATTTATCCTGAACGAAGCATGATTTCAAGAAATAAAAATATGCTATCCCAAAATTGTGCTTTTTGGAGATGGCTATGTCAATGGAAGAAATGCCTGACTTTTTTTAAGCACAAAAACCAAATCAGAGATGTGCACTACTCGCCAGAATTAGCCAAAATGACATGCTTAATTAACATGTATGCATGTCCAGATGGCTTTTCTCCTGCACTGCTATGAAGAGCTTTCAGCAGGCGTGGATTTAAAATCCCCGTCTGCTGAAAGGACTGGCTCTGATTGGCTTAGCACTGTGACCAATCAGAGGCAGCTTTCAGCTATTGAATGACAGCTGAGAGCTGCCTCTCATTGGTCCCTGCGCTCATCTAATCAGAGGCAGCACTCACCCATTCATGAATTCATGAATGTATGAACATGTATAGGCCACGGCCCCCTCTAGACACAATAAAATACCTTAGTAATGTATTATTATAGCAAAACAGGGGAGATATGCCGGGAAGATGTAGTATAACCCCAAACACGGGAGCTCTAACCACTGGTTTATGGTTTTGAAAGCAGAGATATAAAAACAAAAATGAAAATAACTCAGGAATAAAGGGATTAACAATAGAGTTTCATCCCCCTCTTACTAGCTGCTATGCCTGTTACCTTGGTGGACCCCTATGGGACAAAGGATGGAATATTCCACAACAGCATATGCCCTCCTGCGGAATATTCAGCCCCAAAATCCACACAATTGATTGCAATTTTGCCGCAAGAAAATCACGGCAAAATCGCATCTTAGTGCCCACGATTTTTACGTGTCAGCGATGTTTTTTTGGATAATAATCTTGCATCGCTGCCGTCCGCAATGAAATCGCACATTTTGTTACCGCAAAAGTCAATAGGAATTTCTAATGTTGAAATCTCATTGCAATGCATGTTTCATGTGTTGCGATGCGATAAAAAGGAGGCTCAATAGGGAAACGTGGGAGATAAAAAAAATATTGCACATCGTAGAAAGATAGAGCATGCCACGATTTTTTGCTCTTTCAACATCGGATGAGTTAAAACATCGCAGATAGGAAGGAAACCATTGAAAATCTTTTTCAGAAACCAGCTTTTTTACTGACTCAGGGTGCGGGCAGACGAGCGCATAAACGGCGCGTTTTTGCGACCAAACGTATATACGTGACCATCTGAGGCAATGGTTTCGAATGTATTCGTTCACATGGGCGATTTTACGGCGCGTAAAAACGGCAATTCGAAAAAAACCGGAACATATGCGACCGAAATACGCGCCAACGCATATTCGATCGCCGAAAAGACCGTTTGCAAAGTAGGAACAAACGAAAATACGCTTTCTAGCTCTGGTCGTGATCGGTGAAAAACGATCGCTCGGGCGATTATACGTTGCGCTCGTGCGAACGTAAATACGCCTACGCTCGTCTGCCCGCACCTTCAGACACGGAAATCGCACGATTTTCTCGCCCGTGTTAAACCACCCTTAGGGCTCTTTCACCCAAGTCTCGTTTGATGCTGAGTAGGTGTGTCAAAAAAAATCCCATCTCAAAGAACCCATGTTACCTATGGGTTCTTTCAGAGGAATGATTTTTTGACAGGCCGAAAAAAATGCGCGTCACTAGGTGCGATAAAGCGACGCTCGTCTGAACGAGCCCTTGGTGTTGAATTGAAAATAATAGAAAACTGCAGCAATTATTCATCAAAATCCAGTTAGCAGTGAGGATTTTGGTGCCTAAATCAGGGACGGCATATTCCACGATGCTGTTGTGGAATATTCTGTCCCGTGTAAAAGGTCCCTTAACCCTTTGCAATCCAATTTTGGATTCAGGGTTTCCTAGGGGTTTTTCTCTTTCTGCCATTATACAACAGCACCATCTGCTGGCTTGAGCCAGGACTGCAGTATAGGGCATGCTGGAGAGGCCCCCGACAACAGAGCGGCCAGTAATATACAGTAAGAATACCCTGCCGGACGTATTCTGACATCGGAGCTATACAGCCTTCAATCAGAATGTCTTTAGACGTCAGACAGTGGATTGGAAATGGTTAAATAGCATAAATTAGAGCCAAAGGTTATTCTGTTTGTAGATAGTCTAATAATGTAACAAATGGCTAACAGCGGCTAAGAATTTACAAAAATTCTTCAAATTAGACGAGACACACTCGGTCAACAAGCAAGTGTCTTTCTCGGTGTCATTAGCCATCTGCAATAGAATTGTAGATGTAGAGTGACTGAATTTGCTCTTGAGTCAGAGAAACATTTGCTGCTGAATATTTAGCAACCAGAAGGGCCACAAAAACAATTCGAGACCGCTCTCAAACCAAGTCGCATTTAACCTCCTTGACATGATTGTTATATATTTTTGGCTTAACATCTCTGATTTGTGTACGCTACTACCGCTTTAAATCCCATCCCATTTGGCTGGCGAGCACATAAAATGCCATCATTTTAATGATGCATCTTGCACTGACAAGTCTGTTTCAAGTAACAACAAAAAATAATAGCTAGACACAAACTGTAAAATGATTATTGGAAGTCAGGTGTAATTGCCGCCACACTGCGTATTTTTATACTCCCCTATTACATAGCAGTATGTGCCAAATCAGCCCAACTTGGCACTTTGATTTAAAATGAAGATATGACTCTGTTACATCCACTGGGACCTGAGCAAAGTGAAGCCAAATTATGAGCAGCCATCCAACCTAAAACATTTTATGTTGTTGAGATTTTAAGTAATCACATAATAACATGGTATTTGACTAGAGTCTATAAAAAGCGTACGCGCCGACAGATATAAAATACACATCTAGCAAATAATTGAAGAGTTTGCAGACTATGAGAACACTGTCTGGCTCATTTTATAGCAATGTATTCCAACAAATGGATGTTATCGACTCAAAGTATATTTTTTAGATGTTTTAAACCGGAGTTTTGGCTTTTTTTTCCCCCCATTTTTTTATGTTTTTTTAGATGTTCTAAACTAGAATTTTTAAATGTTTAATCCTTGTAGGTGTCTTGAACGGGAGATTTTTAAAAATGTTTCATATTTGTCAGATATTTTTTACTTTTTATTAGCATTTTTTTATGTTTAACATAGTATGCAAGGCTGAAAAAAGACAAATGTCCATCCAGTTCAGCCTGTTTCCATTCCCCCTTGTTGATCCAGAGGAAGGAAAAAAAAAAAAAATGATTCAGAAGCCAATTTAGCCCATGTGGGAAAAAAATTCCTTCCCAACTCCATAATGGCAATCAGAATAATCTCTGGATCAACTTTTGAAAGTTCCCACTTGACTCTAAGAGCCAGATCAACAACCCCACTGGTTATTTAATGTCTTTATCCTGTAACATCATAGCACTCTAAAAGGACATCTAGTCCCCTCTTAAACCCCCCCATTGATTTACCATCACCACGTCCTCAGGCAGATAGTTCCACTGTGTCACTGCTCTTACAGTAAAGAATCCCCTTCTGTTTTGATGATGAAACCTGCTTGAATTCAATGAATGGCTGAGCACTGCCTGTAATTGGCTGAGCGCTCAGCCAATCAGACTCAGCACTTTCAGAAAAAAGGGATTTTTAAATCCCCGGCCAGGAGAAAGTGCTTCAGAACAGTGTCGGGGAGCCAGCAAGAAGACGCACCAGAGCTCCAACAGCAGTGGAGAGGTGATGTGTATATATTTTTTTATTTTTTCCAGCAGCTTGGGATGATTTTCAGTGAAGCGCTTATATTTCAAGCCCTTCCCTGGAAATAACTGCGGGGGTTGCCTGCATCCCATTGCTTTCAATGGGGCGGCTGCAGCGCCAGCCGCATTAAAAGCAATGGGAGAAGATCGCTATCCTCTGCCACAGCTGTGACAGCTGTCACAGGGGATTCTTTTGTCCCCATAGGAAGACCCATCTTCACTGAACACTGTGACAGTGCTGTCACAGTGTTCAGTGATGAGGGGACTCCCCTCAGCGAATCTTTATTCACAGCACAGACCTTGCGGCTACACGCATGTCCTATCTTTTGCAGGTGCAAAGATTTTGCGTCTGTAAAGAACGGACGTGTGAACACTGTATAGGAAACCGATGGTTCTATCAGATGTGGCTTTCTTGCGCACAGCAAAAAAAAAACGCTCGTCTGACTTCGCCCTAAATGTAGAGGATGCCCTCTTAAGGGGGTTAAAAAAAATCTGTGTTTTTTTAGGTACTTTAAACAAGAGTGTTCTGTTTCTCTTTTTTAGGTGAAAGGGTAGTCTTGGTTATATTAATACACATTGAAAAGTGTACATTTTACAAAAAGTTGCACTCATGTTGAGGTGGCATCATGTAAAAACTAAAATCAAGACTGAGAAAGTTGAAATAGTCATTTAACAGAACACTGTTACAAATATGAAAATTTAGGGTGTATCTATTTGCATACTGCAAGTCAATAGTCTTCTTGAAGTTACCATGCAATTTCTTATAAAGAGTTGGAAGTAAATGAAGTTAGGCCTTGGGCAAGATAACAAGTTTAACGGGGTTGTAACAAAATTACAAGTTACCCCCTATCTGCAAGATTGAGGATAATTTGCTGATTGGTGGGGGTCTCACCACTGAGACTCTCTCCTGTGTCCTCCCTCCTCATTACTGTGGGCTCACTGCACCATCGGCAGTGAGGAGGAAACTAAATAGAGCGCTGGTCACTAAATAGAGAATGTAGAGATAACTGAGCGGCAAGTGCTCAGCTGTATCCATCAGCCCTACTGAAATAAATGGAGCACCGACAGCACATGCTCAGCCAGCGCTCCATTCATTCTGACATCACTGTGAAGCAAGAAGCGACAGGTAGAGGGAGACATTCTCAAGTTTAGTGGGGGTCTCAGCAGTGAGGCCCCACCAATCTGCAAACTATCCCCCATTCTGTGGATAGAAGAAACAACACATAATCTTGGATCAATCCCTTTAAATTCAGCAAGGGCTGGCATGGTATATGACTCACTAGTATTTCCCTTTTCCATTTCCTCCCCAATTAGAAGCAGAAGGTCCTTTTACACAGAGGATGATTGGGCACAAATAGGAATGTTTGGTTGCTTGATCATCAGGCCATGAAATTGTCTTGCATGCGCAAAATGTACAGTACCATGCAGTGATAAGTATGCGCAAAAATTGCCCATGCAAATCCGCATACAAAATCGCCCATGTGCATCCTCCCTAAGGAGTATTAAGTATTAATTCCAATGAATCCCATAGCATAAATTTGCAGCAAAAATATGATAAAACTCGGCAAAGATCAATCCAAAGCTAAAAACGTTGAAGATTCTGCATGCCTCTAGGAGTTATACTGGAAGGTTTTTCGTACTGATTTTCTGGTGTATTTTTGTGACACATTTGAATTCGCCTGAAGGATCTCATTATTTCCATCTCTAAAATCTCATTGTACAATGCCTCAGGGCGGCTTCACACGGGCATATTTGTGCACGCAAAACGCAGAAAATAGAACCAATTGAGTTCAATGGGTTCATTCTCATTTCTTTTTTTTTTGTACACAAAAAATAGGACCTGCTCTATTTATGTGCGCATTTCCGCACCAAGGGTCTCCTTAGGGGTCTATGGGCGGTGCGCACTAATACGCAGTATAGTTCCATGAAAAAAAAGAACACATCTGTAAACTCATTAGGCTAAATAGCCATTTATATTGGGGCCGTGCACATTGTTTGCCGCGCACAAATGAGCATGCTCTGCGTGTGCAAAAAGTACAGTAAAATACGCCAACAAGCATGCACAAATGGCTTGTACGTAGGACAAATACGTTGAGTCACATGCAAAAATGCATATACCCTAGAGATGAGCGAGCACCCAAATGCTCGGGTCCGCGTTATTCGAGTCGAGCTTTTCGTAAAATTCGAGAGCTCTACTGATGTAACGAACCCCATTGACTACATTGGGAGACTCGAGCATTTTTGTATGTGGGACACCGGGTGCCAAACTTCTTTTTTTTTTCTAGGTTCGTTTCTCTCTCTCTCTCCCCTGCCTGCCAGACAAAAAATTTGCCATTGACGCATGCTGCCTCGCGTCAGGGAGGGGCCAAAACAGGCACAACACAGCGGGGAGGAGCCAAAAACTGGGGCGGGGTCGAACACGGCTTGATGCTCGTTCGAGTGACGAGCATCATCGAGTACGCTAATACTCGAACGAGCATCAAGCTCGGCAGAGTATGTTCACTCAACTCTAATATACCCATATGAAGCCACCGTTACACTACATTCTAGCTTATTGTATCTATCCAAATGTTCAGATCATTTTCAGGACTATTTTTGCTTTTTTTCAGTATAAACAGGGCTAAGAGTCCTAACCTAGAGATTCTTTATGTACTTGGAAATGAGAGAGGTCTTTGTACTCATCAAAGTTACATAAAAGACCCACATTAGTGAAATATGGATCACTACAAGTCAATGTTGGTGCCCCTTTGGATGGACTACCCTCTAATCCATGGTGTCAGATATATTAAGCTTTGTTCATATCTGCATAGGGAGGCAGCAGACTGTTATGAGCATTCTGTAGTTTTTCCTACTTTATTAATTCCATAGGAAATTGGCTCATGCAGTAATGAAGCTGAATGAAGTAAGCTAACAAATACCTGGTTTATATATGTGATGTTTTGGTGCTATCTAGTGGTCAGAATGAGACATGGCAGGAAAGATGCCTTGTTGCATGATTAATTCTCTGATTGGTAGATCAAGTCAGGTGTCTCGGAGAGAGGAAGAGTAAGTTGACTAGTCTGGGGTTGGGTGTGAAGTAGAGAGCGCACATGTGGACTAGGGATAGGCACCTAGTTTACAGTCCACCAATAGAATTGGCGTGCTTCTCCCCAATGTCTGGGCAAATGCTATGCTCAGGAAAGGCTCCTAGATATTTAAGGCTGTAGGAAGACATGCTGCAGAGACTTCTGTTAAGTGACCGCTGTTATGACCGCAGCAGAGAGGGACACATTAGAATAATACATCATCCCATAGCTTGTCAGATCGGAAGCCACCATGGGATTTTGGGAGACCAGTCACTGCCAACACAATACTATGGATTCCCAGAGTTGTAAGTGAGGAAGGACCTCAGTAAAACCCAAGTGTGCACAAACAGTGATCAGCACTGTTATACAGGAAAAGTAATAGAGATATCATATCTTTATAGGATACTGCCAGACATTAGCATATTTGTAGGTTTGGACATGTAGTGAGGGTGCAATCAATTAATTGGAGACAAGTCAGAACTTTGTCACAACTTATGGCCGCCTGCAGACGAGCGGAAATCCCGCCGCGGGATTTCCCGCGGGATTTCCGCCGCTGAAAGTCTGCATAGGAGTGCATTACAATACGCACTCCTATGCAGACGGCCGCGGTTTGGCCGCGCGAAATCTCGCGCGGCAAACAAACCGCGGCATGTTCTAATTTTGTGCGGAGCACGCACTCACCTGGCCGCCGGCTCCGGTCTGCGCATGCGCCGGCTGCGCGGCAGCCGGCACATCAAAGAGCCGGGGCCGCCAGGCGCGGGTGAGTACGCGCTCGCCCCTGCAGGCTCTGGGGTCGGATCGCGCGGCGAGATTTCTCGCTGCCGGATCCGACCCGCTCGTCTGCAGGCGGCCTATATGTGCAACATTATCTGTTCTCCCATTGCAAACAAAACTAACAAATTCCTTTGTTACATACGGCTTGTGTGTGGTAATCTTCCATCCCCGGATTGTACTTTCTACATAAACTTTGTTTGTCCGTTGCACAGAATACTTCCTTATAATTGTTTTCAATGTCTGTATATTGCTTAACGAAAATACTCTGCATTACGGTTAATAGCTAATCATGGCTAGGTCTGTTTAACAAAACATTAAGGTACGTAATGTTTACCAATTGTTCGCTAATCATTCTTAATCAAATTCTCTTCCAATTACTACTTGTAATAAAGAAATCTTTATTTTTGTACGCCTGGTGTCCACCTTGTATCTTGACCCTGTGTTACTGATCATCTACCCAGCGACAACTGCGTTGTAGCTTCAAGTTATAACAGAAGTCATAACTCTGTGAATCTTTTCTCATAGGATGGACACCAAGACCCCTGGCCAGAGAAGAAAAAGTGGATGGAATAACCTCAAAATAGTACCTGAAGTTTAGAGAGGAGATTAAGTGACCCCATGGGTAAGAATTGGAGATGAAGTATAAATGGAGGTGCTGCCAAAGAGGTTGGATGCTTCATCTGATTGGGTGGGCATAGAATATTGAATGTGACAACTGTGAAAAAAGAACCTGGTGCTCAGCACGGCCATCCAATGAATATGCTTTAGGCAAGTCAATGAAGATTAATACTTTTTATTATGTAGAATACCAGCAATGAAATATGTTTCGAGGCAGAGAGCCTCTTCATCAGTAAACAGTGGAAGGGAAAGAAAAATAGCTCAAAGCGCAACAGCTCTAAAAAATGGTGATGATGGTATAATATAAGAAAGTGTTATAATATGAGGAGTATTACCAGCAGAAAAAAAATGCATTTTGAGGAAAAACTTCTTCTTCAGTAAATACCGGGGCATAACATGCTGGGTGGCTAGGGTGAGTATTTAAGTTGCCAGGCCAGCACGTCCAATAAGGAAACTATAGGGAGAGAACCAGGCTGCAGGTGTAACGTCTGGTGTCTGAAGTGATACCTACACTTCAATATATAATAATATCTTCTTATATCATGCTATCATCAAGATTTTTTGGAGTCGTTGCATCTTGAGCCATTTTTCTTTCACTTCCACTATATACTTCTTGACCTGTCTTGTACAGGTCTTCGTCTGGCCGGCAGCACCTCCCACATACACTTGTACCACTCTTCACCAACAAACTTTGTATATCCACCCATGGAGTAGCTCCACCACCCTCCTTTCACCTTTTCATCAGTAAGGCTAGGATACAGGCTGCAAAATCTGCAGTTATTGTCTGGAAAAATGTGGCAGGCGGTAGTGGTACAGGCAATAATTGCAGTGTTAATGGTATTGAAGAGGTATTCTTTGCCCGTCCAACTCCAAGACCCAATGTGACATAAGTCTTGAGTTTGGCTTCTCCCTAAATGTAATATCATAAATAAGTAAACCGAAAATCAGTTTCAGTTCCAAACTAGAATAAACTCTACAACCTTATAGCAATCAGTTCCCTGTTCTTGAACAGTCAATTAGCAAGTTTGATCATTCATATAAAATAACTGCATGAATACATAGAATATTTCAAAGATGAGTTGTCTTCCAATGAGGTTGACCTTACAAGGCGAATGACATGAAAATTAAATCACAGAAATTAAATATGAAGCCAATATTCCGAAATTCTTTGATTGTAGCTACTTTATTCTCCTACCTTTCAGATATTTCTCAAGCAACTTGTCGGCTTCTCAAGACTTGAAACCGCTATCAAGCAATTTACATTTACTTACATTGTTCTTCCAGTAACAGCAAAATATTGCTGTCATTTGGCAGCTTTGGTTTCTAAAAGAGAAAAAGAAGACCTTAGACCTCAATTTCATTCATTATAATAAATCAATTTCAAGCTCATTTATGCTTAATCTCCACTGGAAATTTGCATTAGCCAATCGTAACTGAAGAAGCACCTCGGGAGAGATCAAGAGTCACATAGAAATTCACACAATAAATCAGTAAAACTAGGGCTGCCTGGATGGAGATTCGAAACACAACTAAATTATATTAAAATCCTTTATATCGCGCTCCAGGCAAACATGAAGTAATCTTGAGAGCTGTAATATACCAAAGAGACATAACAAACCAGAAAATTTTTGTGTCTTTTTATTTATTTATTTTTTTAAGACAGATTTTTTTTTTATATGAATAGCATAAAACGGCAAACATATGTTCCTGATGCAATATGAAATGTGCATTCAATAATGGCCAACATATGGCTGCTATAGCTACTGCTTTGGTGTAGCCAGGATTGGTGTGATCGCACAGAGACATGGTGTAAGGGTAATATCACCATAAAGGAGGGCGGCCACCAGCTTATTTAGGTTCTGCAAAGAAAAAGAAAGTGTTAAAAAGTGTTTTGGGCTGCTTAGAAGGGTAAAGGTAAAGTCCCTTGGCGCAAGCACTGCGTTATAACCGGCTCCTAGGGTGACGTTTCCTTGGCAGACTGTTTTAGCAGGGTGGTTTGCCATTGCCTTCCCCAGTCATCTTTACCCCTCAGCAGGCTGGGTGCTCATTTTACCGACCTCAGAAGGATGGAAAGCCAAGTAGACCTTGAGCCGGCTACCAGACCCAAGCGGGGATTGAACCCACAACCTTCAGGTCGTGAGTGAGAGCGTAGGACTGCATTGTTGTGTGTTATTAAATCCAGTTTGAAGCAAGCAGAGTTGGGATTAGTGCAAGGGCATGTTCCAGTCTGCCGTTTGATTCGAAGGCAGGCCTGTGACTGAACCATCTTCAAATGTTTCCTGGTGGTGCTTCAAAAGGAAGAGCTGGTCAGCCTCACAGTCTTTCCCAGGGTGAGTCTAGAGAAGTTCCTGCCTGAAGACTTTCCTGCTTGGTGTGCAAAAGCAACCCTCTGGTCCCAGGGACAAAACTTGTTCAGGAACCAGGGAGGGGTAGTTATATTACCTGGTAACAGGTTTGCCTGCCACCAATTTTCTTCTTACTGATGCTTCTCTGAATTTTTCCAAAATGACCATGGTGCTACTTTCTCAACTCATTGCATACTGTGTATCAAAGGTTAGACACTGCATGCTGTTTTCTGATTGGCCAGTGCTGCTCGTACTGTGATTTGTAGTTGATTTTTCAGGGCACATTCAATCCTACCCAATCAGCACAGTAGGTATAGATGGAAAGTGTACATTTACATGTTTACAGAAGGTGTAAATAGTGCAGTAATAGACTCAATTTTGTTACAATGTGTGACTGCGGCTTACCCCTCCTGACAGCTATGGCATATACTCTTAGCTGCAATGAAGTGGCTCAACCCGATGAGTGTGAATGCATCCATCTACTCTCTTTAAGGACCAGTGCACTAACAAAGTGTTCCCCTTCCAATCAATGTGGGTGTCTAACTGTATCAGATTTCCTCCCCATATGGAGGGTACCTGAGTATTAAGGCCCTGTTTGTCTGCTCAAGGTGCTTTCAAAATTCGTGTAGACTCCCATGTCATTAGCTATTCTTGGTTCCCATCTCAGCTTCTGCCTACAACTTGTTACTCTGACTACGCTTCTATCCACTGTCTGAGCCTGTTCTCCATGATCTGACCTAGAATCATTGAAAGGTTTATAGACTCATAGAATGGCAGATTTGGAAGGGATCTAGATGGTCATCCGGTCCAGCCCCCTGCTCAATGCAGAATCCACTAAATCATCCCAGACAGATAGTAACATAGTATGTTAGGCTGAATGATGTCCATCGAATTCAGCCTGTTTCAACCTCCACCTTTGTTGGTCCAGAGGAAGGCAAAAAAAACAACGAGGCAGAAGCCAATTTAACTCATTTGGAGGAAAAAAATTATTTCCCGACTCCATAATGGCAGTCAGAATAATCCCTGGATCAACAACCCCACTGGTCACCTACTGTCTATATCCTGTAATGTCATAGAACTCTAAAAAGTTGTCTAATTCCCTCTTAAACTCCTCTATTGATTTTGCCATCACCACGTCCTCAGGCAGAGAGTTCCACAGTCTCACTACTCTTACAGTAAAGAGCCCCCTTCTGTGTTGATGATGAAACCTGCTTTCTTCTAGACGTAGGTATGCCCTCTTGTTACCGTAACAGGTCTAGCTATAAACGGATCATGGGAGAGCTCCTTGTGTTGTCCTCAAATGTATATACTGAACCATGTGGCATCCTACTAGCAACAGTGGTCCAATCAGAGTATGAACCATTTATTACCACGCTCTGCTTTCTATCTTTGAGCAAGTTCTTTACCCAGCTACACACATTTTTGCCCAGACCGAGCTGTCTCATTTTATATATTAACTTATTATGCGGCACGGTGTCAAATGCTTTAGAAAAATCCAGATATACTAGGTCAATAGACTCTCCCGGGTCCATCCTAGAACTTACTTCATTGTAGAAGGTGATCAAATTGGTTTGACATGATTGACCCCTCATGGAACCATGCTGATGAGGGGTTACATTGTTGTTTTCCTTGAGGTATTCTAGGATGGCATCTCTCAGAAACCCCTTGAATATTTTTCCAATTATTGAAGTGAGACTTACAGGCCTGCAGTTACCAGGCTCTCTTTTAGACACCTTTTTGTATATTGGAACCACACTGGCAATGCGCCAATCCAGTGGTGCAACCCCGGTCTCAATAATGTCGCTAAATATAAGAAATAGCGGTCTGTCTATCATTTTACTTAGTTCCCTTAGAACCCTTTGGTATAATCCATCTGGGCCCAGCGATTTATTGATTTTAATCCTTCTTAACCAACTCTGCACTTCCTCCTGTGTTAGGCATGCAATACTTAGCAGAGGAGGGAAGGGGGGGCTTATCCCCCTGCATCTCATGTGACATTTCCTTTTCATTCGTTAATACACTCTAAAAGAAACTATTTAATGGATTTGTATTTCCCCATCATCTTCTTTGGTTTATCTTGCATTATTTGTTAAAAGGCCAATGCAAATGCAAATCCTTTTACTGTTTATATAATTGGAGAATAGTTTAGGGTAATTTTTGCTCTCTTTGGCAATCAGTCTCTCTGCCTCCTCCTTGGCAGTTTTTATCTTTTCCTTACCTAATTTGTTCTTTTCCCTGTATGTTTTCAGTGCTTCTTCACTGCATTCTGTTTTAGTAATTTAAATGATTTCCTTTTTTTCGCTTAATGCCCCCCTTACAGTCTTGTCGAGCTACATTGGTTTCCTTCTACTTGTAGTTATTTTATTTTTAAAGGGTATGAACACCTCGCATGAAGTAATTAGGATGTTTTTAAACTTCTCCCATTTGTCCCATTTGTCGCCTGAACTGTTATTTTTGAGGATGTTGTCCCAGTTAAGGTTCCCAAGAGTTATTCTGAGCTGATCAAATTTTGCTTTACTAAAGATTAGTTTTTTTGTCTTTCCCTGATAAGGCTTCCCATTGAATGTCAGTTGGAAATTAATTATACAGATGGTCCCCTACTTAAGAACAGGTTTCATTCCATGAGCCGGTTTGCAAGTACATTTGTTCGCATGTCCAAACAAATGCTTGTATGCAGCAGGATCGCGGGCGGATCCCGCTCCATACAATGTTGGGTGCAGGCTGTTTTACAGCGGACACCCGGCGGCAGCAGTTCCGATGAGCCATGCCGCTCGTCGGAACTGTTAGCATTTTAAATACTGCTGACAGCGGCGGTATTTAAAGTGTTAAAAGTTCAGATGAGCATCGGAAATGCTGCTGCCGGCTGAAAGAAACAGCCGACACCCGACGTTCAGGGGGCCTGTACAGTGTCCCACGATAAGATCGTGGGACGCTGTGCGGTTGCTAGGCAGCCGCACAGAGTCCCGCGATCTGACCAGACAGGCTTGATAGAAGCCTGTCCGGTCCCTGCACGTATGATGTAATGCCACAGCATTACATCATACTGTGCAGGACAGATAGTTCATATCTTGTGAAGTTTGTAACTCCAACGTTCGCAAGTAGGGGACTATCTGTATTGTGGTCGCTATTTCCCAAGTGTCCCTCAACCTGCACCCCCAAGATTCTGTCTGGTTTGTTGGTTAATACTAAGTCCAGAGTGGCCCTTCCTCTGGTTGGCTCCCGCGCGACTTGGGTAAGGTTGTTGTTTATTCGTTCAGTCACTTCTGACTCTTCGTGACCTAGTGGATGAGGCCACGCTAGAGCTTCCTGTGTCTGTCACCACCACCAACTCCACCAAGGTCCAGTCTGTCACCTAGAGAATATCACCCATCCATCTTACCCTTCGTCGGCCCCTCTTCTTTTTGCCTTCCACTTTCCCCAACATTAGAATCTTCTCCAAGGTATCCTGTCTTCTCATTATGTGGCCAAAATAATTCAGTTTAGCCTTTAATATCATTCCCTCCAGTGAGAAGTCTGGCTTTATTTACTGGAGTATGGACTGGTTTGATATTCCTGCGGTCCAAGCCACTCTCAGAATTTTCCTCCAACACCACAGTTCAAAAGCGTCCATTTTCTTCTCTTTGACTTTGTAGCACCACATGCAATGGTTTTCGTGGTCAGGGCCTTGAATTTAAGCCCTACCCTGAAAATAAGCCCTAACTGCAGCAAAACAATATTTTAAAGAGTATTCTTCACCTAGAAGCGATGTCCAGCGCTCAGCTACAGCTTCCTCCTGTTCCCCGGCACTGGTTTTCGTCATCTCTTTTGGCCGAGGATGACAAACTGCTGGCTTTTATTGGCTGATGCTTAGTTAGTCAGAGCCAGAGCTCGATGAATGGCTGTGATTGGTTCATTGAGCACTGGCTGTGATTGGCTAAGCGTCAGCCAATCAAAGCCACTGCTTCCAGGAGGCAGGGATTTTTCCATCCCCGGCCAGAAGAGATGAAAGAGAATAGTGCTGGGGAGAAGATGTGCTGGAGATGACAGCGCTTCTAAGGTGATGTACACTTTTTGTTTGTTTGTTTTTTCCCTGCAGCTAGGGCTTAGGGCTTTGACAGTAGGATTTCCTACTGTCAAAGTTGCATCGCACTGTATGAAAATCGCGTTTTCATGTGATGCTGTTAGGAGGAGGCTCACCACTGGGCACGTTGATTCCTGGAGTGGGCGTGCGGGTCTTCCCGGTGCCGTTGTAATTTGGAGTTTGTTAAGTCATTTGCATCTGATTTGCGGGAATTGATTCCTCCCATACAGGTCTCTGGAATTGACTCCACCCCATTGACTGCAGAGTTGGTTAAGAAGATTACATCAAAACTAACGTTCTTAGTAGGAGCTCTACATACTGAGACCTGTACGTTTCTAGTCATAGAGAATTTATCTGTTGATATTGTTTTGGGATTACCGTGGTTATGTCTTCATAACCCTGTGATTGATTGGCCAGCCTCTGAGTTAATACAGTGGGAACAGGCTGTGGAGATTATTTAACATCCGTCCAACTGCATTCTTCCAGTTGTGAGGTTCCTGGCCTGCCGAAATATTTAGTAGAGTTTGCTGATGTATTTTCTAAACAACTTTCAGAAGTGTTGCCCCCCCCCCATAGGGAAATGTATAGCAAAATTGACCTTGTTCCAGGGGTTAAGATTCCCAAGGGGGGAATTTACAATGTGACAGTCCCTAAATGGGAGGTCATGAGGGAGTATGTAACTGAGAGTTTGGCCAAGGGGCATATTCGTAACTCTGAGTCCTCTGCGGGTCCTGGGCTATTCTTTGTTGAAAAGAAGGATGGTAGTCTCTGGCCTTGTACTGATTATCGAGCATTAAACAAGATTACTGTTAAGAATCAATACTCCCTTCCTCGTATCATGATCTCCTTAATCAGGTTATTGGTGCTAGATGATTCTCCAAACTTGATCTCAGGGGAGCCTACAACCTGGTTAGGATTAGAGAAGGGGGGTTATGCAATGCCCCGGCTGTTTTTCAGGGTTTTATGAATGCCATTTTTCATGATCTTCTGGGTACTTTTTTGGTAGTGTATTTGGACGATATTTTAATTTTGTCAATTTTGCCGATTGGGAGACGCATCTGAGTCATTTACGTGTTGTGCTCTCTCGTCTTCGAGAGCATCATTTGTTCGCTAAGCTGGAGAAATGTCAATTCGGGGTCCAAGAGAGCTAGTTTTTGGGGTATGTCATGACGCCATCTGCTATTCAGATGGATTCTGATAAGGTCCGGGCCATAACTGAATGGTGTCAACCCACCAATTTAAAGGCAGTACAACGTTTTCTTGGTTTTGCTAATTTTGACTGTAAATTCATTCAGAATTTTTCAGTTATGGCTAAACCTTTGACGGACCTTATCAAGAAGGGCACTGAGGTGAATGTCTGGTCACCTGAGGCTAAGGAAGCCTTTGCCCGCCTTAAAAAGGCATTTTCCACGGCCCCGGTATTGGTACAACCTAATCTCAATTGTCCATTTGTTGTGGAGGTGGACGCGTCTGAGCATGGTGTGGGTGCTGTCCTATCCCAGGGAACTGCCTCACTCTCTAATTTACAGCCTTGTGCCTTTTTCTCTAGGAAGTTTAGTTCGGCTGAACGGAATTATGATATTGGCAATAGAGAATTGCTGGCTATCAAATAGGCATTTGAAAAGTGGAAGCACTTCCTGGAGGGGGCCAGACATCAGATTACTGTATTCACGGATCACAAGAATTTGACTTACCTAGATTCTGCCAGGCGCCTGAATGCGTGACAAGCCTGGTGGGCTTTATTTTTTTCTCGTCTTAATTTTGTAATTACGTATGTACCAGGGTCCAGGAACGTCAGAGCAGATGCTCTATCCCGCAGTGGTGGTGGCGGCATTGTCTTCCGACATCTCCGTCCAAATTCTTGCGGCTCAATCAGGTGCTCCGAGTGCCCTTCCAGAAGGGAGGTTGTTTCTACCTAGTGTCTTGCGCTTACTTGTTCTGGAGGAAGTTCATGTCTCAGTCTTGGCAGGCCACCCGGGTATTCGTAGTACATTGGAATTGTGCAGACGTCTGTACTGGTGGCCACGGATGGCCCGGGATGTCAGAAGCTTTGTCGAGTCCTGTTCAGTTTCCGCTCGAGGGAAGAATGTCAGGAGACGACCCGAGGGGCCTATTCTGCAACTCCCAGTGCCATCCCAACCATGGTCGCATTTATCCATGGATTTTGTCACGGACCTTCCGGTGTCTCGAGGACACTCGGTCATATGGGTGGTAGTTGACCGGTTTTCCAAGATGGCACATTTTGTCCCTCTCAAGAAGTTACCGTCAGCTCCCGAATTAGCTTCCATTTTCATCAAGGAAGTAATGTGGTTACACGAGATGCCCGACAATGTAGTGTCGGACCAAGGGGTGCAGTTTGTTGCCCGGTTTTGGCATGCTTTTTGTAAAAACATCGGAGTTGCGTTGTCGCTTTTCATGGCTTTTCACCCAGTATCCAATGGACAGACTGAACACATAAACCAAGAACTTATTTAGTACCTCAGGTTGTATGTTAGTGATCGTCAGAATCAGTGGGCAGATTTTTTGGCGTTGGCAGAATTTGCCTTAAATAATCATCGTAATTCCGCTTCTGGAATTTCTGTAATGCTGGCTATCATCCCAGGTATACCTTTTCTGTGTCTCCGGCATTCGAAAATCCTTCGGCGGTTTCTATGGTCAAGAGACTTCAAGAGATTTGGGGTGAGGTACGACGTAATTTGGAACATTCTCGGGAAGTCATGTTAAGGAATAACGAGAACAGACATACTGTCTCTGATTCTTTTTCAGTTGGTCAGTTGGTTTATTTATCTTCCAAGAATTTGAAATTGAAGATCCCCGCATTAAAACTGGCTCCGCAATTTGTGGGACCTTTTCCGATCACCAGGATTGTTAATCCTGTGGCTTATAAATTGGCATTACCAGATTCTTGGAAGATCCATAGAGTTTTTCATAAGTCTCTGTTAAAAAGATACGTCCCTCCTGTGGTGGACTCCTTCTAACTGTCACCCAGCTAGCTGCCTGCTTGTCCTGCTCTTCCAAACTACCATACACCCCCACCTCTACTCCTTTCCATGTTGTCAATGGATCTCAGTGCTGCCAGTAGCTCATTTAGATCCAGAATTTTGGCTTCCAAATGTGCGACGTGCACGCATCTTGCGCAACAGAATGCACCCTCGATCGGCTGATCAAGGTCCGCATACATTGTACAAGTAGCTCACTAGACTGCATTGTTAAGCATGGAGCTCATTCTGGTGGGTATATACAAATTTACCTACGGAAGTAATGAAGATTGACTCAATCACACTCCAGATGCACCTCCGACTGTTCAGAACCGCTCACAGGCCTCCGCCCAATTGCAAGCGCTCATGGCTTTTTTCCTTTTTAAAAAAAAAAAACACCCACATGCTGCCGCACACAGTTGCTTCACTCAAACTGCACTCACAGACACTCACAGACACACAGACACTCGTACTCACAGACACTCACACTTATAGACACACACATATACAAGCACTTACAGACACTCACTTATACTCACAAAATATACTTATCAGCCGTTGTCAGCAGCAGTCTTACTCTTCAGCAGCCGATGATGTCTCCCACTAGGCGCAGGCTCAGTGTTGGGACTTCTCACCGCGGCGATCTCACTCTCTGGCCTCCTGCCACTCTGGGACCTGCTCCTCTTCTACCCACTGGATGGATACTCCAGCAGCTCCCTCGGTCTCCTTGCGGCGGCTCTGGTGCCTTGCCGATGTTCCCGTGCTCCCAGCTTGCGTCTGATGTCGCTTCCAGTTCTCTGACATCATTTTCTCTGCCACTTCCTCTGTAACACCTCACAAATGTCTATCCAGCCTCTGTGTGAAGACTTCCATTGAAAGAGAACTCACCACCTCCCGTTGCAACCTGTTCCACTCATTGATCACCCTCACTGTCAAAATGAGCTCTAAGTTTTGTTCTGTTTGCATGAGATCTAATTGCATATTATTATTTAGTTTTTTCCGTACTTCTGTATTCTGTCTATGTATTGGAGGTTCATCAGATTTGCAGTATGAAGTGATATTGAAAGAGATACATATATTATCCTCGGAGAAAACAGTTTTATCCTGACATATCTTGCTCACCAAATGAAAAGATTGCATGGTAATGAATAAAGCATCAAATAACAGGTGTGCTGAATCATCTCTATATGGGAGTGTGGTCTGCTCTACTAATTAATGTCTATTGATCACATAAATTAAGCAATTCATATTAAAAATAGAATTAAAGATAATTACTCTGCAATAAGCAATACTGTTACACAATGCATTACCGAAGCGGAACACTCTGCAAAGAAGCCTTATAGTAGAGAATGCAGTAATTAAATTGGGAATGTGGAATTTGATATCATTTAAGGAGTGAGCATCAAATCTCCAACATTAAGTATCATAAAAGGAATTTATCTGCAGGAGTATACAGGGTGCAGTCATAAAAGACAAATGCAGTGCTACATTTCAATACTGGTGTCCTATATTGAAACAATAATTGCGTACATTGATTTGAAGGAATGCTGCCATCCAATAGGTGGCGCTGCAGAGGTATTGTTCATTTTTCCTTATTTGCATAAATTACCCAGAGGAACGTGGATGGCTATATAAGTCTCTTCACTCACCTCTCAGTTGTCTTCTCACACCCCTTCTGGACGCTCTCCTTGGGGAGAGACGATGCCATCCCCCGACCCAATCACACCTTCGATGTCTCCACACATTTTTTGGGTGCTCTCCTTAATTAGAGGTGACACCTCTCTTGACCCACATTAAAGGCCTCTCATTAGTCAAGCCAGAAACCTACTGCACACTGATGAGGGGTAAACACCCCGAAAAAGCTGTCTGTGTTTGGTTTTCTGGCTTGGTTTCCTATTCCCAATTATTGTTTTACAGACTTGTTGATAAGTCGTAGATTGATTTGAAGGAATGCTGCCATCCAATAGGTGGAGCTGCAGAGGTATTGTTCCATCTTCCTTATTTACTGGACTAGGAAGACATGAGTGAAAGAAAAGAAGGCAGAGAAGAGACTTAACAGCGGTCTACAAATATCTGAAGGGCTGTCACAGTGCAGAGGGATCTGCCCTATTCTCATTTGCACAAGGAAAGACTAGAAGCAATGGGATGAAAGTGAAAGGGAGGAGACACAGATTAGATATTAGGCAGTGAGGGTGATCAATGAGTGGAACAGGTTGCCACGGGAGGTGGTGAGTTCTCCTTCAATGGAAGTCTTCAAACAGAGGCTGGACAGACATCTGTCTGGGATTATTCAGTGACTCCTGCATTAAACAGAGGGTTGGACCAGATGACCATGGGGGCCCCTATCAACTCTATGATTTCAATTTTGTGTTGTGGCCCCTGTAAGAAAGAGTAAAACCCAATTGCAAAGTTGAAAAGTAGCGTGGGAGAAGCAGAAATCTACTTTCTGCATCTCTCTAAGTCCCATGGAATGGCTGGTATGACTGAAATAAGAAAAGCATACTTGAAGTGGTCCCTTGTCTCCCTTCATCTTACCTGCAAGCTTACTGCACCCCTGATAGTGAGGAAGAGATTGAATGGAGGGTCAGTCACGCATGTGCGGTGCCACTCCATTTACTTTCAATGAGGCTGCCGACGATAGATGAGGTTCATCTGCTCAGCAATTTCCGTCAGTCCCATTGAAATGAATAGAGCAGTGGAGTGCATTCAATGCCACATAACTTCTGGAGGGAGAAGCAACCCAACAGTGACAAGAAGAGGGGCATATGGGGTCGTTCCTAGGATTAATGGGGGTCTTATCAATGTGACCCTCACTAATCATTAAAGGGTTTATCCCAAAATCTAAAGTTATCCCTGATCCACAAAGATAACTTTAGATTTTGGGATAACCCCTTAATATAAGGGATCTCAAATAAATTTAGGGGGATGGCCTGATATTAATATAGGGGGTCTGATAATATTTAACCATATCCTTTAATATAAGCCACTCCCCTCAGATAGGCCACCCATTTTTGTCTCAGTGCTAGAAAGGAAATCCACTTGACTCTTAGAAACATTTATATATGGCTTCTGCTAGCTGTACACTAAAATATTGTGATATCAAGAAACAATAAAATCTAGCGACAAGTTTCACCGTTCTTTGGAAGAAGTCCAGACAAATTTAGCTGTTTCAGTTGTCATCATACTTCAAGGTATAATGATGCAGAGCAAAGTCTTGCTTCAACAGATGCCAGTACTTGTCTACCCATACAGAACATAGTACAGAAGAATGGAAATGCATTGTCAGAAATAGAACAGAGATCAACAACACTCAAAAATAGCCCACACTACAATATCACTGACCCCCCCCCCCCCAAAAAAAATAATACTGTATATTGTGTATTTATATGAACACAGACATGATAAATTCCCAGAAACAGCATAGCCTACATGTCAAAATTATCATTCTATCTACTATTACTGGTGTCATGAGGACTAACCCTCCAACAGTCATGTTAAAATTGGAAAAACCCTCCCGAAAATGTCACTTTTTATTGTAGATTTTGAATTTATGTCTCACGGAAATGTATTTGGCGCAGAACTCAGTTGCCTTAAGTGCATTTTTCACCCCTTAGTGACATAACTAATTTTAGCCTTGAGAGCCAATAAATCATTTTTGTGTTCCAGCAGTCATAACTTTTTTTATGTTTTCGTCACGGTAGCCGTATGACACCTTGTATTTTGCAGGATGCGTTCTAGATTTTATAGGAACCAATTTCAGGTACATATAATGAAATGGAAAACTTTATTTTTTTTGCTGAAAAGAATCAATTTCACTATTGTTTTTGGTGATTTGTTTTTATGGCATTCACCATGTGCTATGAATATTATGCCATATTTATTCTAAGGTATTTCTGGTGACAACACTAAATTTATGGAGTTTTTATTATGTTTTACCAGTTTTGTATGATATAAGCACTTTTTTTTTAACAAAAATACTTTTTGCATGGCGGCATATTCCAGGATCAGCACGTTTTTATGCTTTACTTGACAGAGCTGTATCAAGCCTGTTATTCATAGGACAACTTGTAGTCCACTACTGTATCATTTTGAGGTATATATGTTTTTTTATTATTTTCTTATTCCTGTTTAGAGGACGCGAGATGATAAGAGAGTGCCTATTTAAAATGGAATTTTTGTAATGGAATTTTTCGTGCTGAATTAGTAATGTAATAATTTATAGTAGATTGTCAAAGATGTAGCAATACCAATAATGTGGAGGGTTTTTTTTTCATTTATTTTTTCACTTATTAAAGCCTTGTGTAAGGTGAAAAAAGTTTTTAGATTTTTTTTTCTGTAAAAACGTGTTGATGCTACTGTCACTCCTTTCCTGGGGGAAAAACCCATATGTGACAATCAGAGAACAAATATGCTCTCTGATTGATGGGGAGGTAGATGATAAAATGAACAAAAATTCATGTCACCTCTTCCCTGGCACAGGGAGATATACAGAATATATTCTATGATGCCACTGGTCTCATCTCTCTCTCTCTCTCCTCTGCATACACACTAAAGAATGATAGCTATAAATGGAACTCCAGGGAGTTCCAGGAGGTCGGCATGACTCTGCAGGGTTTAGTACAAACATATAAAATTCTATCTTTAGAATTACACCAAAAGTGTGTTTTTATAATCAGAGCTACAGCTGTTCAATGTAGAATAAGCTCTATTTGTCCTAAACTGTAATGTTCTTTTTCTGCAGAACGAACAGAGCTCATCCTAAACTTCTGGGGGAGGTAAGCATAAAGCCAACTAGTCAGAGGCACACTTGTAGCTTCTGGGCCCTGATTCAAAATCTATAACAGGGCCTCACAATTCTTCATTTATAACATTGGTCTTCTCATATAGGGAAAAGAGGCCTTATGGGCCCCATAAAGTTCCAGGCTCAAGGTGCAACCATACCGTCTACACCAACTATAGTTATGTCCCTGCAACTAGTTGACATAAAAGCTCTGATCCTCCTCATTTAGATCAGCAGAACAAAAAAATCCTATATTTCACAAATTTCCAAACTCAAGATGTTCAACATGACTAAAAAAGTGATCTAGGTTGTGCATAACAAGAGGCATGCTAGGTGGCTGCAATGGGGCCTGTGAACAGTGGTGGTCCAGTCCTGATTGTATCACCTCTTTTTTCTACGGGATGGAGAAACCTAATGCAAAACTCATGTTTTGCATGGTTTGACCTAAAGGTCATGGAAATGGTGTGGAGGCACAGAAAAATACCAGATCTGTTCTGGGTGGTAAAACCAATTCTAATAATTGGGGCCTACTTTCATTTTTTTTATGGTACCTCCTTTCTTCAATGGCAGCAGTGTAATATTTCAGTAGACTCAAAATTCACAGGTCTTTGGGTAGCTTGCAGGGTAGCTGTATCTGATAAAGTGACCTTGTTGGCCCCATATTTGAGACTACACATTTAACTTTTCAAGTCTAGAAAATACAAAGTGAGCATATTGGCTATGTTATTTTCTTTCTCAGCTCTAGATTTAATGCAAAGAGTTCTGAATAGTATAGAGAATTGTACTCACAACGTTTGGAAAAAGCTCAGCTTTTCGTGGAGCTTGTAGTCATCTCCACCTCTATTGTTATGATTCTTGAGGGTTTTGACATTGCGAGGTCTCTTGCGCCTACCTGTTACTACCTGCTAAGAAAAGAGAAAAAAGTTTGATTTTGTGTTAGTCAGTTGAGAAAAGTTTTATTGCTTTCAGACACAGAAACAAAATAATAGTCCTGCACATCTGATACCTTTTAAGGGCTATAGGTCCTTCTACAAGCCCGGTTTTCTGCCCATAACGAGCACTAGGCGACAATAATAGCAAGTCAATCAGTAATATGAAAAAAAGGTTTGGTACCATGTTAGCCAGTAGAGCAAAGTGTGATTTTTCTCAGTGAGAGAAACTAAGTAATCTTGTAGATATGATACCTTTTAATGGCTAACAAAAATACATGATGTTACAGCGAGCTTTTCAGTTCTTCTATTGACCCTTCATCGGGCTTGTGAAACTGGTTTGGATGAGGCACAAATATAGCATACAGTGAAAATGCTTTGGATGGGGCACAAATATAACATACAATTTGTATGTTATATTTGTGCCCCATCCAAATCTGTTTCATTAGCCTGATGAAGGGTTGATAGAAGAACCCGAAAGCTTGCTGTAACATCATGTATTTTTGTTAGCCATTAAAAGGTATCATATCTACAAGATTATCTGGTTTCTCTTGCTGAGAACAATCACACAAGTCAATCAGTGACATCAGGGGCCACCATTGTGATTGCATGTGACTGAATGGTCGTTAATACAATTGTTCATTCACATACAGTTTCTTGTTTACAGGAGGAGATGTGCCTAGGAAAAATGATGATTTAAAAGGTTTGCATTATAAATGTGATCAGCCAACAATTGTGTTTCCCTCTGCTTCGGCAATGATAGAGAAGAGGGCTTGCTTAGTTAATAAAATGAGCTATTTGTTAGCACCCTGCTAGGACATCTACAATTGCAGTGAGCAGAAGTCATTGGGAGTAGCCCGAGTGGGTGTGCTAACTCTGATTTTGTCACTGTGGTTGCTACCCGGCCTAAGATAGTGGCAGGTGTACTGCAACAGGGTTCTTGGCGATAACTATTAGCAATTTGTGTAAAGGGTGTCTTTGTGAAGACAAAATAAAGAGACAAGTCCCAAGAACTTTAGTAAAACCAAAGGCACACAGTTTACTTGTTATTGTGGACTGAATACAACTTTCATACTTGACAGCTTAGCAGGCAATAGAACTTCAACAATTCCTCTTTTATAGAAAATAACAAACAGCGAGTCCTCAACTCTCTCCTGAAGGATGAGGCCACCAGACTAAGTTAGATACTTGCAGTACCCGGAGGTTATATGCAGAGGATAGGAGGGAATAGTGAAGGCTCTCCTGTGGACACACTGACTTCTGACTTTACAGGGGCAAGATAAACTCACAGTTATGATGCCTGTCTCGTTTCCAGTCTCTGTGGGGTCTGCCCTGTCTCTGATTCTGGAAAAAGACTCTGCTTTTTAAATTCCTCCTTCTGGTTGACCTCCAGCACTAGAAGTTAAATGGAACTCCCCTGACTCCTCTCAGGCTTGACTTGACTCTTCACTTCACACTTCTAGACTAAGGACAAACTAGACTGAAATGGCTAACCCCACCCACACCCTGGTTTTTATACTCTCCCCACTAACCAATCCTGGGCTAAGGAGAACCTTCCTACCCAATCCCAGTCCTAGCTAGTGTTGACTGACAGGCGACAGAGCAGGTTAGGATGAATTCTGCATAGTCATGCAGTGTTAGTCAGAGAAGACACAAGACATGAACCCTTAGTGACCCCTTAAGACCAATACACATAACCCAATGTTAATACATATACACATATACACCCTACAAGAGTTAGCTATCAAAGTGCTGTGGGACTCCAACTCTGGGGTACAACATAATGAGAAAGGAAGAATCCATACCACATGACCTTCTGGACTCAGACTGGGTTAAGTGATCTGAGTGAGGCTTGATCATCGGTGCTAGACTACCATGGGCCAGTATTTTGCTGCCAAACTTGTGGGTTTTTTTTGGAATGGTGTGGAAAGTATTCAGTGAATGGTGTGATTGAGGGAAAACATCCAGCAAATAGGGATTGTATGGATGTAAGCATCTCATCAACAAAAGGGTTCAGAGGAGAATGTAAGGAATCATTCTGGCAAACAGGCGGTGCATAGTCAATTAAATTACAACTTCTCCAAATGGGCAACTTATTATCCATAAGCACGAAAGGGCTATAAAAACAGACAACCAGTTTCAGTGCCATTGCTGTCCGAAAGAAACGGAAAGTCAAGACTCCAGTTGGTAAATTGGATCGGTGAGCAGTGGAAAAACATCACCTGAGTGGTACTATGCTGATAGGAGAGTCATAATTTGGCACAAGCAGTACCTCCATCTAATTTTTAGCAACTGCAGAAGCTTCCTGTTCGTATGGGCCAATATTCCGGCAGAATGATTTCACCACCTTGTGGACACCATAACGAATTACTGCGGTTCTGAACACCAATGGATATCCAACACGCTACTATATTGGGGTCTCAATAAAGTGGTCATTCAGTTTATGCATATTTCTGGAGGGGAGTGGATTTGTCAGTAAGGGTGGACACCCACTAGCGTTTTTTTCTCCACTTCGCTGCGAGAGTAAAGTTAAAGTCTCGCAGCGCAGTGCGAGAAAAAAGCCGGCATCACGCTGGGATATCGTCATCACACCGGGATATCGCCAGTCTTTTCAATGGGGCCAGCGGCAGCAGTGCTAGCCCCATTGAAAAGAGATGCAGAATGCTGGGGACTTCTGCCACAGCTGTCACAGCTGTGGCAGAAGTCCCCGGCATTCTATCCCATTGCTTTCAATGGGATCGGCACTGCTGCTGATCCCATTGAAAGCAATGGTTTCGGCCAAGCCCCGCAGTAAGATTATCGGGGAAGGGCTTGAAATATAAGCCCTTCCCTGATAATCATTCCGCGGGCCTTGACAAAGCAGTGCTTTCAATGGGATCGGCATTGAAAGCAATGGGATAGAATGCCGCGGACTTCTGCCACAGCTGTCACAGCTGTGGCAGAAGTCTGCGGCATTCTCCCTATGGTTTCAATGGGGCTAGCGCTGCTGCCGCTGGCCCCATTGAAACCACTAGCGATATGCCGGTTCTATACCGGCGTCTTTCTTGCGCTGCGAGGCGAGAGTTTTCTCGTGCTCTCGCAGCGCAAGAAAGAATAAATCGCCAGTGAGCGTCCACCCTAACAATTCCCCAAACGTTGTCTGGCCCCGTGACATTTCCAGATACCCTCTATGTATCACAATATCACGTAGACCGCAGTCACCTACTTCATTGAAAAGTAACTTGTGAACTTCCTTGTATGGAAAATGAAAAAAAAAATTATGGCGCAAGGGTATTTTGAAGATAAACAAATGCGTTGTGTGGTTTGAAAGCAGATAAGGAAGGGTCTGAATAAGTAGCTGAGCAAGCCGTCTTGAAGTCATAGGTCTTTTTTTTCTACCCAATAAAAGAATATTTCTGTTTTCAAAAGTATACAAACTATTAAGTTTTATTCCTTCAGAAGAAGCGTGCCCGTCTTTTATGTTGGTTACATGGTTCTTTTGTGTCCTTTTCTCGGCCCCGGGAGAATAGCAGTGTTTATCAGACTTAATCAACATGAGTGACAGCAGAGCCGATAAAAAGGAATGATTCTCTGCTGGTGGGACCGCACTCTTTTGAAATGTCAGTACTGAGAGATCTGCATTTACATTTGCTTGGGAGCCAGGCTTTTACAAGATTTTCATCTTTTACACTGGAGGGATGAAAGCCGAAGCTATTTAAGTACCCATTAGACATATTAAGAACCTATTATAAAAGTTACAGTGTCAGCATGACAGCAAAGTACCTGCACTTAAGGAAATGTGCACCCAGCTTTATCGCGGCACTCGTGCCTATGGAGTGTTAGAGCAGGTAGTGGGAGTGGCCGATTGCGGGAATCCCCTCACGGGTTGCTGTCTTCCAGATGGGGCGCTTCAGGCCAGCGACTACATCTAGTGCTCTGTGTGAGAGCAGAATGCGTCTGTCTAACATACTTACTATCACCTGAAGGAAACTGTTTGAAAGTTGAACCAAAGTGAATTATAGTTTTAATACGGTTGTATGAGAGAATTAACAGATTACTCTTTGAAGAATGCTCTCAACTTGTGACAGATTTGCTAATGCAATTACACCACTTGTCTTGCATCAATAGGGAAGCATGCAATGCAATGAAATAATTCATGCCACCACCAGGGGGAACTTGCTACTGTGTCACTGACTCATTTGGTTCTGGGCTATACCTGAGGGCTGCAACAAAGGGTACCCAGGTATTCACTCTTTAACCCTTTTTTGAGGGATCTGGTCTTTTGCTGCACACCCCCAGACCGCTATCCCAGGAGTGGTCGTAGTGCAGTGACAGCTGACACAAGAGAGTCAGAGGTTCTAAAGCAAGGTATCGGCAGGATAGGCAAAAGTCAAAACCAAGAGTCAGGCACTCTCCATTGAGGGAGGGAGCCTTATATAACCCAGAAAGCATTAGTACAGGATGGGGATGGGAATGCTAGATGAATGAGCTGGCTCTTTAAAAGGTGGGTTGAGGTTGCATGCTTATGGGCAGAACTGACAGATTGAGGATGCCAACAGCCTCAACTGGTGGGAGAGAAATGTGAGGAGAGGCATCACCAGCCGCAGCCGATGGCCATAACAGTAGAGTTCATTTAATGCTGTATAGTTCCCTTTATAGTGAGCTCCCCCTATAGGTGGGGTAGGCAAACAGAATTTTGTCATTGTGATTCTGTGAAGGGACGCAAGAAGAGCCCTGTATCATAAAAACAGAACTCTGACCCCTATAAACCATTTTAGGTCTGTTTAGATTTGTACTAAAGGGCCACTACAGTGAAAACACATCTATCCATCCCTGCTCCCCTCATCTGATTACCTGTCACACTCTGGAGGTTTCCTCTGTTTATTCCAGTCACTTTCATGAAGTGCAGCCACCAGTCTGATGCTTCTCATGCACCTTCTTGTAGGCTTATTTAAATGGGTGTGTTTTAGCCCCATTGTACGGCTGTGATGATCACGGCTGCATAATGGGATGAAACAAAACCATTGATTTCAATGGTTTTGTTTTCATTAGCAGGATTCTCATCCATTAATAGTATGGGCGAAAAAAGATAGGACTTGTCTTATCTTTTCTGCACATTTTATTCAAACTTGCATTACCTACTTCCGAAACCTAAAAAAAAATATAAACATAGTGAAATGTCTTGAGTTAATACGCCTATAATGAATGATCACAAATGTGAGAGCTTGTAAGCTAAGTCACCCCACACAGAGCAAATGAAGAGGGTAGAGGATGAAATACCCCATGTGTATCGTTAGTGGCAACACTAGCTGACTTATATATACTTGGGGGATAGCTACATAATGAATGATATAAAAAAATCACAGGAGTAGCCCTTTAAATTATAGGTACATTTCCTGACCCTAAATCATCTCTCTTAACCCCTGCACTATCCCGGACCACTGAAAATATTAGCTAATAATCAGGGTATCCATCCTTTGTAAATTTCTGTGACTCCATATCCTTAATTGGGCATGTTTCCATATGTATCATCTGCATAGAAGTCCTCCACCACAAAGGACAATTGTCACTTCTGTTAGTTGAGGAGCAGGGCTACACATTAATTTCCAGTTATGTTAAGGTTTTTCACCATTTTTCTGTTCAACTGTTCTTCTGTCCCACCCATGAGGTTCCTTCCAACAGATGATAGCCACACATAAATACATAATTTTGTATTGGTATGTTAAAAAATTAGATAGATAGATAGATAGATAGATAGATAGATAGATAGAAGATAGATAGATAGATAGATAGATAGATAGATAGATAGATAGATAGATAGATAGATAGATAGATATGAGATAGATAGATAGATAGATAGATAGATAGATAGAAGATAGATAGATAGATAGATAGATAGATAGATAGATAGAAGATAGATAGATAGATAGATAGATATGAGATAGATAGATAGATAGATAGATAGATAGATAGAAGATAGATATGAGATAGATAGATATGAGAAAGATAGATAAATAGATAGATATTAGATAGATAGATAGATAGATAGATAGATAGATAGATAGATATGAGATAGATAGATAGATAGATAGATAGATAGATAGATAGATAGATAGATAGATATGAGATAGATAGATAGATATGAGATATATAGATAGATAGATATGAGATAGATAGATAGATAGATATGAGATATATAGATAGATAGATTGATAGATATGAGATAGATAGATAGATAGATAGATAGATAGATAGATAGATAGATAGATAGATATGAGATAGATAGATATGGGATAGATAGATAGATAGATAGATAGATAGATAGATAGATAGATAGATGGATAGATATGAGATAGATAGATAGATATATATGAGATAGATAGATATGAGATAGATAGATAGATAGATAGATAGATATGAGATAGATAGATAGATATGAGATAGATAGATAGATATGAGATAGATAGATAGATAGATAGATAGATAGGAGATAGATAGATAAATAGATAGATAGATATTAGATAGATAGATAGATAGATAGATATGAGATAGATAGATATGAGATAGATAGAGATATGAGATATATAGATAGATAGATATGAGATAGATAGATAGAGAGTAGAGATGAGCGAACGCGTTCGTCCGAGCTTGATATTCGTGCGAATATTAGGGTGTTCGGGATGTTCGTTATTCGTAACGAACACCATGCGGTGTTCTGGTTACTTTCACTTCCTTCCCTGAGACGTTAGCGCGCTTTTCTGGCCAATTGAAAGACAGGGAAGGCATTACAACTTCCCCCTGCAACGTTTAAGCCCTATACCACCCCCCTGCTGTGAGTGGCTGGCGAGATCAGGTGTTCGCCTAATATAAAAGTCGGCCCCTCCCGCGGCTCGCCTCAGATGCGGTGTGAGTTAGATGAGGGACAGTGCTGTTTATACCGGAGCTGCTGTAGGGAAAGAATTGGTAGTTAGTGTAGGCTTCAAGACCCCCCAAAGGTCCTTATTAGGGCCACTGATAGCTGTGTGTTGGCTGCTGTTAGCAGTGGGATTTTTTTTTTTCTCAAAATCGCCTCTGCAGACCGTTGCACCTGGCATTAGGGACAGAAGTGCTGCATAGGCAGGGAGAGTGTTAGGAGTGAGTGTAGCCTTCAAGAACCTCAACGGTCCTTTCTAGGGCCATATTTATCCGTGTGCAGTACTGTCCAGGCTGCTGTTAGCTGTGCTGCATTTTTTTTGGGCTTCTCAAAATCGCCTCTGCAGAGCATTCCACCCTCCATTGATACTGCAGGGAAAGAATTGTATAGGCAGGGCCACAACACAGTTATTATTCATTGAATATACGCAGTGCTGCCTGTTGGTGGGAAAAAACTGAAAACAAATCTATTTGTCCAGCCTCTGTCCGTCCTAAGGGCGGAGGACACGTGTGAGCTGCGTGAAAAACATTGCTAAATGATACGCACCCAGCTACGCTTTACTGCTGGCTTCGCCATTTGCTTTCCTTAATTGGGAAAAAAATACCTGCTCTGCCAGAGTTATAATAACTCTGCTACCCTCACGTTCTGTGACACATAAGCAGGGACACAGCACAGTTATTAAACTTCTCATGTTCATTGAATATACGCAGTGCTGCCTGTTGGTGGGAAAAAACTGAAAACAAATCTATTTGTCCAGCCTCTGTCCGTCCTTACGCCTGTGGAGACGTGTGAGCTGCGTGAAAAACATTGCTAAATCATACGCACCCAGCTACGCTTTACTGCTGGCTTCGCCATTTGCTTTCCTTAATTGGGAAAAAAATACCTGCTCTGCCAGAGTTATAATAACTCTGCTACCCTCACGTTCTGTGACACATAAGCAGGGACACAGCACAGTTATTAAACTTCTCATGTTCATTGAATATACGCAGTGCTGCCTGTTGGTGGGAAAAAACTGAAAACAAATCTATTTGTCCAGCCTCTGTCCGTCCTTACGCCTGTGGAGACGTGTGAGCTGCGTGAAAAACATTGCTAAATCATACGCACCCAGCTACGCTTTACTGCTGGCTTCGCCATTTGCTTTCCTTAATTGGGAAAAAAATACCTGCTCTCCAAGAGTTATAATAACTCTGCTACCCTCACGTTCTGTGACACATAAGCAGGGACACAGCACAGTTATTAAACTTAGATAATTCATTCACTAGAGGCAGTGGGGCCTTTCGTTTTCCAAAAAGGGCAAAAATTATATTTGGCCTGCAGTCTTGCGCCAATTTATTTCCTGCCTGTGAAATCAAATCACTGGTAATACAGCATGCTGAGGGGTAGGGGTAGGCCTAGAGGACGTGGACGCGGCCGAGGACGCGGAGGGCCAAGTCAGGGTGTGGGCACAGGCCAAGCTCCTGATCCAGGTGTGTCGCAGCCGACTACTGCGCGATTAGGAGAGAGGCACGTTTCTGGCGTCCCCACATTCATCGCCCAATTAATGGGTCCACGCGGGAGACGATTATTAGAAAATGAGCAGTGTGAGCAGGTCCTGTCCTGGATGGCAGAAAGTGCTTCGAGCAACCTATCGTCTACCCGCAGTTCTGCGCCGTCCACTGCTGCCAATCCGAATCCTCTGTCTGCTGCTCCTCCTTCCTCCCAGCCTCCTCACTCCACTACAATAACACCTGCTCAGGAGCGGGAGCACTCCCAGGAACTGTTCTCGGGCCCCTGCTTAGATTGGGCAGCAGCGGTTCCTCTCCCACCAGAGGAGTTTATCGTCACTGATGCCCAACCTTTCGAAAGTTCCCGGGGTCCGGGGGAAGAGGCTGGGGACTTCCGCCAACTGTCTCAACAACTTTCTGTGGGTCAGGAGGACGATGACGATCAGACACAGTTGTCTTGCAGTGAGGTAGTAGTAAGGGCAGTAAGTCCCAGGGAGCAGCGCACAGAGGATTCGGAGGAAGAGCAGCAGGACGATGAGGTGACTGACCCCACCTGGTGTGCAACGCTTACTCAGGAGGACAGGTCTTCAGAGGGGGAGTCAAGGGCATCAGCAGGGCAGGTTGCAAGAGGCAGTGCGGTGTCCAGGGCCAGGGGTAGAGGCAGGGCCAGACCGAATAATCCACCAAGTGTTTCCCAAAGCGCCCCCTCGCGCCATGCCACCCTGCGGAGGCCGAGGTGCTCTAAGGTCTGGCAGTTTTTCACAGAGACGCCTGACGACCGACGAACAGTGGTGTGCAACCTTTGTCGCGCAAAGCTCAGCCGGGGAGCCAACACCAACAGCCTCACCACCACCAGCATGCGCAGACATATGATGGCCAAGCACCCCGCAAGGTGGGACAAAGGCCGTTCACCGCCTCCGGTTTGCACCCCTGCCTCTCCCCCTGTGCCCCAACCTGCCACTGAGATGCAACCCCCCTCTCAGGACACAGGCACTACCGCCTCATGGCCTGCACCCACACCCTCATCTCCGCTGTCCTCGGCCCCATCCAGCAGTGTAGTTCAGCGCACCGTTCAGCCGTCGCTTGCGCAAGTGTTCGAGCGCAAGCGCAAGTACGCCGCCACGCACCCGCACGCTCAAGCGTTAACCGTCCGCATCGCAAAATTCATCAGCCTTGAGATGCTGCCGTATAGGGTTGTGGAAACGGAGTCCTTCAAAAGTATCATGGAGGCGGCGGCCCCGCGCTACTCAGTTCCCAGTCGCCACTACTTTTCCCGATGTGCCGTCCCAGCCCTGCACGACCACGTCTCCCGCAACATTGTGCGCGCCCTCACCAACGCGGTTACTGCCACGGTCCACTTAACTACGGACACGTGGACAAGCACAGGCGGGCAGGGCCACTACATCTCCCTGACGGCACATTGGGTGAATTTAGTGGAGGCTGGGACAGAGTCAGAGCCTGGGACCGCTCACGTCCTACCCACCCCCAGAATTGCGGGCCCCAGCTCGGTGCTGGTATCTGCGGAGGTGTATGCTTCCTCCACTAAAGCACCCTCCTCCTCCTCCTCCTCCTCTGTCTCACAATCAAGATGTGTTAGCAGCAGCATGTCGCCAGCAGTCGGTGTCGCGCGGTGTGGCAGCACAGCGGTGGGCAAGCGTCAGCAGGCCGTGCTGAAACTACTCAGCTTAGGCGATAAGAGGCACACGGCCCACGAACTGCTGCAGGGTCTGACACAGCAGACCGACCGCTGGCTTGCGCCGCTGAGCCTCCAACCGGGCATGGTCGTGTGTGACAACGGCCGTAACCTGTCGGCGGCTCTGCAGCTCGGCAGCCTCACGCACGTGCCATGCCTGGCCCACGTCTTTAATTTGGTGGTTCAGCGCTTTCTGAAAAGCTACCCACGCTTGTCAGACCTGCTCGTAAAGGCGCGCCGGCTCTGCGCACATTTCCGCAAGTCCCACACGGACGCTGCCACCCTGCGCACCCTGCAACATCACTTTAAGCTGCCAGTGCACCGACTGCTGTGCGACGTGCCCACACGGTGGAACTCTACGCTCCACATGTTGGCCAGGCTCTATGAACAGCGTAGAGCTATAGTCGAATACCAACTCCAACATGGGCGGCGCAGTGGGAGTCAGCCTCCTCAATTCCTTTCAGAAGAGTGGGCCTGGTTGGCAGACATCTGCCATGTCCTTGGTAATTTTGAGGAGTCTACCCAGGTGGTGAGCGGCGATGCTACAATCATTAGCGTCACCATTCCTCTGCTATGCATCTTGAGAAATTCCCTGCAAACCATAAAGGCAGCTGCTTTGCGCTCGGAAACGGGGGCGGGGGAAGACAGTATGCCGCTGGATAGTCAGGGCACCCTCCTGTCTATTTCTCAGCGCGTACAGGAGGAGGAGGAGGAGCATGAGGAGGATGAGGAGGAGGGGGAAGAGACAGCTTGGGCCGCTGCTGACGGTACACCGGCTGATTGCCTGTCATCCTTTCAGCGTGTATGGCCTGAGGAGGAGGAGGAGGAGGAGGAGGAGGAGGAGGATCCTGAAAGTGATCTTCCTAGTGAAGACAGCCATGTGTTGCGTACAGGTACCCTGGCACACATGGCTGACTTCATGTTAGGATGCCTTTCTCGTGACCCTCGCGTTGCACGCATTCTGGCCACTACGGATTACTGGGTGTACACACTGCTCGATCCACGGTATAAGGAGAACCTGCCCACTCTGATTCCCAAAGAGGAAAGGGGTTCGAGAGTGTTGCTATACCACAGGACCCTTGCGGACAAGCTGATGGTAAAATTCCCAGCCGACAGCGCTAGTGGCAGAAGGCGCAGTTCCGAGGGCCATGTTGCAGGGGATGTGCGTAGATCGAGCAGCATGTACATCCCAGGCAGTGCAACAGTCTTTAAGGGCCTGGCCAGCTTTATGGCTCCCCACCAAGACTGTGTCACCGCTCCCCAGTCACGGCTGAGTCGGCGGGAGCACTGCAAAAGGATGGTGAGGGAGTACGTAGCGGATCGCACGACCATCCTTGGTGACGCCTCTGCCCCCTACAACTACTGGGTGTCGAAGCTGGACACGTGGCCTGAACTAGCCCTGTATGCCCTTGAGGTGCTTGCTTGTCCTGCGGCTAGCGTGTTGTCGGAGAGGGTGTTTAGTGCGGCTGGGGGAATCATCACAGATAAGCGTAGCCGCTTGTCAACCGACAGTGCCGACAGGCTAACACTCATCAAGATGAACAAAGGCTGGATTTCCCCAGACTTCTGTTCTCCACCAGCGGACAGCAGCGATACGTAAGCAATACGTAGGCTGCACCCGCGGATGGAAGCTACGTTCTCTCTCACCATCCAAAACGGGGACATTTCTGCTTCATCAATCTGTGTCTAATATTCCTCCTCCTCCTGCTCCTCCTCCTGAAACCTCACGTAATCACGCTGAACGGGCAATTTTTCTTAGGGCCACAAGGCTCACTCAAATAATTTTTCAGAACAATTTTTATAAGTTTCAATGCGCTTAAAAGCATTGAAACTTTAACTTGAACCAATTTTTCGTTACACTGGGCTGCCTCCAGGCCTAGTTACCACTTAAGCCACATTAACCAAAGCGATTAATGGGTTTCACCTGCCCTCTTGGCTGGCCATGGCCAATTTTTGGGATGTACATTAGTACTGTTGATACAGCAATTTTTGTGGGCCCTCGCCTACAGTGTAATCAAATTAATTTTTAGCCCACCTGCATTACAGCTGACGTTACCTCAGCTGTGTTGGGCAATGCAATGGGATATTTCTATGTACCGCCGGTGGCTTCCTGGCACCCACCCAGGCAGTGGGTCCACAGGGAGTTAAACCTACATGTGTCCACTTGTAAAGAACCCCAGTCTGACTGGGGCATGCAGTGTGGGCCGAAGCCCACCTGTATTACGCACGACATTACTACCTCAGCTGTGTTGGGCAATGCAATGGGATATTTTTGTGTACCGCCGGTGGGTTCCAGGGAGCCACCCATGCTGTAGGTGCACACTGAGTTTTTAATACATCTGTACACTTCTAAAGAACCCGTCTGACTGGGGCATGCAGTGTGGGCCGAAGCCCACCTGTATTACGCACGACATTACTACCTCAGCTGTGTTGGGCAATGCAATGGGATATTTCTATGTACCGCCGGTGGCTTCCTGGCACCCACCCAGGCAGTGGGTCCACAGGGAGTTAAACCTACATGTGTCCACTTGTAAAGAACCCCAGTCTGACTGGGGCATGCAGTGTGGGCCGAAACCCACCTGCATTAACCCTTTCCAGTCCACTGTGTGACCTGTGAAGACATTAGGGTTTAAGGCTGTACAGCTCCGTTGTTGGTAGACGTCCGTCGGGGTTCTCTTACTGTATATTGCCAGCCTCTCTGCTGTCGGAGCCTATCCTACGTGTCAGCTCATGCAGTACTGGCTTTAGCCAGCATATAGCGCCGTTGTATAACGGCAGAAAAAGAGTAAGCCCCCTAGGAAAACCATATACAAATTGGATTGGAAAGGGTTAAGCACAACATTACTACCTCAGCTGTGTTGGGCAATGCAATGGGATATTTCTATGTACCGCCGGTGGCTTCCTGGCACCCACCCATGCTGTAGGTGCACACGGAGTTTTTACTACATCTGTACACTTATAAAGAACCCCAGTCAGACTGGGGCATGCAGTGTGGGCCGAAGCCCACCTGCATTAAGCACGACATTACTACCTCAGCTGTGTTGGGCAATGCAATGGGATATTTCTGTGTACCGCCGGTGGGTTCCAGGGAGCCACCCATGCTGTGGGTCGACAGGGACTTCACAATAGGGAGTTGTACCTGCCTGTGTCTATGAATTAAAAAGCCCGGTCTGACTGGGGCATGCAGACACCTTGACAGAATGAATAGTGTGTGGCACATAGGTTCCCCATTGCTATGCCCACGTGTGCAGCTCCTGATGGCGGTGGCACAGGATTCTATTTCTCATTGCTTCTGTACAGCATTGTGGGCTATCGCCCCGCCCCTTTTAAAGAGGGTCGCTGCCTAGCCGTGCCAACCTCTGCAGTGTGTGCCTGCGGTCCCTCGTCATGGCAGACGCAATTCTAAATAGACATGAGCGTGGTGTGGCATGAGGGCAGCTGAAGGCTGCGCAGGGACACTTTGGTGTGCGCTGTGGGGGGGAGGGGGGGCGGTTGGGCAGCATGTAACCCAGGAGAAGTGTCAGTGGAGTGTCATGCAGGCAGTGATTGTGCTTTGTTGGAGGTAGTGTGGTGCTTAGCAAAGGTATGCCATGCTAATGAGGGCTTTTCAGAAGTAAAAGTTGTTGGGAGGGGGGGGGCCCACTCTTGCCGGTATTGTGGCTTAATAGTGGGACCTGGGAACTTGAGATGCAGCCCAACATGTAGCCCCTCGCCTGCCCTATCCGTCACTGTGTCATTCCCATCACTTTCCTGAATTGCCCAGATTTTCACACATGAAAACCTTAGCGAGCATCGGCGAAATACAAAAATGTTCTGGTCGCCCATTGACTTCAATGGGGTTCGTTGTTCGAAACGAACCCTCGAGCATCACGGGAAGTTCGTTACGAATAACGAACACCCGAACATTTTGGTGTTCGCTCATCTCTAATAGAGAGATAGATAGATAGATAGATAGATAGATAGATAGATAGATAGATAGATATGAGAAAGATAGATAAATAGATAGATATTAGATAGATAGATAGATAGATAGATAGATAGATAGATATGAGATAGATAGATATGGGATAGATAGATAGATAGATGGATAGATATGAGATAGATAGATAGATAGATAGATAGATAGATAGATAGATATGAGATAGATAGATATGAGATAGATAGATAGATAGATAGATAGATAGATAGATATGAGATAGATAGATATGAGATAGATAGATATGAGATAGATAGATAGATAGATAGATAGATAGATAGATAGATAGATAGATAGATAGATAGATAGATAGATAATGTAGCAGCCCTCTTAAGCTGAAGAACACAACTTGCTATCACCTATTTCTTCCACTGTTTTATTGTGACTAAATATAATACATTACACAAACCAAACAACATTGTTTCCCTAATTTATATTTTAACATCACTCAAGAGGAGAAAAGGTAATAAAGCACACCGAAGCTCAGTTCCAAGAGTTACTTCCAATAAACAAGATCTAAATGCAGTCAGAACAGCTTCCAATTTCCTTGTAAATTATAGATCAGGGATTGTTGAAGAGAGATAAATCTTATAGCATTGCTCCAAAAATACTGGCGTCATTATAAAATACTGTATGTGGCGCAATACTTGGGGTGATATATCACCTGCCTGGCTCGCTCTATCTATTTATCTATCTATCTATCTCATATCTATCTATCTATCTATCTATCTATCTATCTATATATCTATCTCATATCTATCTATCTAACTATCTATCTATCTCATATCTATCTATCTATCTATCTATCTATCTATCTATCTATCTATCTATCTATCTCCTATCTATCTATCTATCTATCTATCTATCTATCTATCTATCTCATATCTATCTATCTATCTATCTCATATCTATCTATCTCATATCTATCTATCTATCTATCTCATATCTATCTATCTATCTATCTCATATCTATCTATCTATCTATCTATCTCATATCTATCTATCTATCTCATATCTATCTATCTATCTATCTATCTATCTATCTATCTATCTATCTATGTCATATCTATCTATCTATCCCTCATATGTATATTGTTACCTATTAAGAGCCAAATATTTTTATTGTATTAATTTGAGGCTCATTGTCTAGTTGCATGAATCATTGCAAATAACTGATGTCTCTCTAGAAGATGAGCATTCTAACTGGCCCCAGTAAGTTCTTAGAAACAGCACCTCTTGTGGCTGCCTCATCACCATATATCTGCACTTAAAAAACAAGCTATCCTAATGGGACAACTCCTTAAATGAAAATGAACTTGTCATATAAGTATGGAACCTATTTAAAAGGTATTTAGCTTTATAGTCCTAACATAGACAGCCCCTATCTATAAAGCCTATTAGGGCATATGAACATAACAGATTGGAGAAACTCTTTCTATGAGCCATAATGGAAAGCAGCTCAGTTCAGGTGGCTCCCATATTAGCTGATCCAAGTCACCCTTATTATACTTGAGATAACCTCTTTTAAGTTGATTTCCAGGATTCATATATTTACAATCTATTCTTAGACTAGGCTATCCATATCAGATCAGGGGGTTCTGACTCTTGGCACCCTGGCTAATCACCTTTTTGAATGGATTGTGAGGCTTGGTTGAGTGCTACAGATTCTTTTTCTGCTTGTGACATTCATCGGTCATATGGACTCTCCCGGGATAGTCAATATGACATATTGGCAGTCCCTACTGCTCACTCTCAATGCTGTAGACCTACCAATTAAGCCTAACATCACCCATTGACAACAAACAGTGGGAACCACGCACTTGACACATCGACAGATCCATGAAGCAGACCTAAGAATAGCCCACCTCTCAGTGAAGTAAGGCCCATGAAGTCTAACATCACCCACTGACAGTTAACCATGGAGAATGGAGTAAGTGGGGTCTGGCTAAGGCATGCAGCTAGCCCTGTTGATATTATCCCATGACAGGTCCTCTTTAAGTCCTAGAAAGCCCCTTTAAATAAGGATGTTTCCGTCCACCAACAGCAAACGCAGATCCTAAAACTGACTAGGAATTGAAATTTAATGTACATCATTAAGTTCCATAACTTTTAAATAATACAATGATAAAACTTTATTTACATGAAACCTGAAAACCCCCTTTAAAGATTAGTAACAATTACATTCTCTAAATTAAACTTAACTCCGAGGGAAATGTAGCAGAGGAGTCGATTTTTTTCCGGTTGTCACCAAAATGTTTATTGAATTTTATAGTTACAAAATTCAAATAAAAGCCTTCAGATTAACTCATAAAGCAGATACAGAGAGAGCAAAAAATCCTTCCACAATTACATTACTGGCTTCTCGTGGCTCTAAAAACCTTATTATCCCTGACATGTCTAAATCAATCATCATAAGACAATTATCTTAACAAGTTAAACTAGCACATTCCAAAGAATGCGCTGGAAAGAATATTATTTTCCTTTACTGAAAGATACCACGTTAAAGATTATAGCATACTGGAGAAAATGCAATTGAGATTTCAATTTTCACACCTCATAAAGCTTTTGGCACATAAACATGAAGATAGCCAGTTAAAGAGAACATTTGTTATTCGAGAGCTGCATTGGTGCTGAGATAGAAGCACTTAATACATGCACTATACCTCTGATAGCCCCTGGCCTCTATACTGATTTACAGAATACAGAACTGTAGACTGTAGCTATATAACATAAGCAAGCAAATAATATACAGATGTAGCAAAGCCCAATTTATCACCTACCTGGTTCCACTTACAGTACATACAGTAATACATCATTTACCTGGTTCCACTTACAGTAATACAGTAATACATCATTTACCTGGTTCCACTTACAGTAATACATCATTTACCTGTTTTGTTTTTTTTTTCAATACCAAATTTCCCAGAGGAGCATTGCATGGCCTGTTAAGTCTCCTCAAGCCTATTGGTGGTATCCATAAGGATAAAGAAATCAAGGGGCATTTATATTCGAGACAGCATACCTATAACATGGTGGGTTTAGATACAGTGACTCAGCTGTAGGATTCTTCTGAAGAATGCAGTCACGATATAATAGTCTGATACCGGTTGTACACAGTGATAGTGATTACAGTGCAGTTACCTCCAGCGATTACAAGTGCCAATTTCTGATTGGTAATGGCTTAGATAACCATGAAGACATATTCAAAACATGACACATCTTTGTACACTCTTACCGTCCTGCCACTACCCCCAATAAACCTCAGAGTAACCTCCCCTTAGTATTAGTATCCCCCCATTGTACTGGTCACCCTGTTTGTGGCCCTATAGCTCTAGAGTCCTCCTTCTGTGACCTCCCTAGTTCTGGAGTTCCCCCTTCTGTGTACCCCCATAGCATTGGATTCTCCCTTTTGTAATGCCCTATAGCCCCCTATAGCACTAGAGTTCCTGTTCTTTCGCCGTCTATAGCTCTGGAGTCCCCTTTGTCCTCACTTCCTCTAAATGTAGAAAAGCACAAGTTTCACTTACATTGTAGCTGCTGGGGACACTGCTCTCTCAGTCAGTGCAGGCTGCTCCTCCCTCTCTCTCTGCAGTACTATACTGAGAGTAGGAAGGAGGGAGAGGAGCAGCCTGCACTGACTGCTCCCCAGCAGCTGGAATCTAAGTGAAACTTGTGATGCTCTACATTCAGGGGAATTGAGAAGTGAGTCTGTGGTAGGACAAGGGGCAGGGTCATCTGCCCCGGCTCCCTCTGTTCAGCGGGCCCCATGGGAGTTGCATTGTCTGCCTACATTGGTGGCTTGCCACTGCCTCCTGATTCAAGTCATAGGCCTCTCACCCAGGCAGCCAAAAACCTACTGTCCACTGATGAGGGACAAAACTCCCAAACAGCCTGTCTGTACATGTTTATCCTTACCCTCTGAAGAAGACTCTGGTTTTGACTTATTCTCCTAGTCATGGTACAAGGTCTGTTAGAAGGTTGAACATTCACTTGTAAGAAAGCTACCTTTTGATATTTGGCACTACAGGTGCATTTCCTATTTGCATACCTACGTAGATTGTGATGCATGTTACTTAGGCTGTGTTCACATGTTTGTGTGGGGAAAGTTCTAGGCACATAAGCCAAATGTACCCATAGGTCTCAAGTCATCCAAAAATGGCTTCTGTTGGGTTGCTATGTCTTACCTTTATGTAACTGTACAGGAGAGTTCAGTAGACTGGCCCAAAGGAAATGAAAGCTTACTGTGTGAAATACCTCTTTCTTTACCTTGGTGCCAATGTACAACATATGCCACTGTATGACTATATAGTAGCACACTGTGGAGTATTCGTTAGAGTTGGACATACTTTGAATGCATATGAGGTCTAACGATTAGAACCTCAGTGGGATAAAACAATGCAATACAGTAGCCTAAATTCCTATGGAAAACAACAGATAGCACAATGTGATATCATGATGAGTTGTGGTAAATGACAAACACAAGTCTAACATTCGACTATGCTACAGTTGTACAAAGTGTATAAACCCCAATAAATGGCAAGTGGCATGTTATGAATTCCACCAAACTGATTTGGGGTTTTGCTGCTGTTGATAGCAATCTGGCATTGAGCTGAACAACTAAGTCTTTTACAACAGGGTTGTTGTTGGGTATATAATGTACAATATAACAGCAAAAAACTCTTACGTGATGCTGTAAGGCAGCGCATCCTGGGCAATAAGTTTACATCAGATTAATAAACTTTCCATTACAGATCTCCAAATTCCCTGCATAGGAGCTTACCGTATACTGTTTTGTTATTGAGTTTAATAATCAGTGTGCCGTGATCTCCAGTGCTCCCCCTAGTGGTGGCTACTGAGAGGCAGAAATGTATCATTTAACTCTTTGTCTCCACAGGAGATATGGATCAGGAAAATTGAGATTTTACTGCTATAAAGATATATTATTAAATCAATCATTATATAATTTTGGTTTTATTTAGAGTCAAAAATGGCGATTATTATTGGAGATTCACCTTAGACGCATCACCTTTTCACCAGTGCCCTCCACTAATCGAGAGGACAGGGTGCAGACATAGGACCCTGTGATCGATTTATTGACTGATGAATTTTTTGGCAACATTTTAAAAACTAAGCTTCTACTTATAACGTCCTAAAAGATCTTATAGATGACCTTGAACTGCCATGACCCACCTAAAAAACAAATACATAATATTAGTGTTGTGAGCAACTTTTTATGCTGTGATGTGTTACAAAGGTAAAATCAAAATCATTCTGTTGGAACAAGATGTTGCAGAGGAATTCATTCTCATCCATTCATCATTTATATATCATTAAAAAGTAACTTCATGTCACCTGTCAGGAACAACGCCATCGTAAATAATAGATTGTGCCAACTGGCATGCCCTGTATTTGGATGGGTTTGACATTACATAATGAGTATTTTTAAATAGGAAAGAAGTGAGGAAAGAGGAAAGGATGAAGGAATGAAGGGAGGAAGGGAAAGATGGAAGGAAGGGAGGAAAAAAGGAAGGAAGAGAGGGAGGAAGGGAAAGACGGAAGGAAGGGAGAAAAGAAGGAAGGAAGAGAGGGAGGAAGGGAGGAAGGGAAAGACGGAAGGAAGGGAGAAAAGAAGTAAGGAAGAGAGGAAGGAAGGAAGGAAGGAAGGAAGGGAGGGAGGGAGGGAGGGATGAAAAAAGGAAGAGAAAAGGGAATGGGGAGAAAGAAGGAGGAAAAAAGGACAGCTGGTGAGAGGCATGAAGAAAAGATGGAAGATTGAGTTAAAACTGGAGTGAGGAAAAGAATGGATTTTTAGCATATAGTAAGACGCGCTGCGCCCTGCATACCTCTTTTCTTTATCTGTGTTGCGTATGGTCCGGACGCTTCAACATTGAACATACGCAGTACAGACCTTCCCGCATCATTGCCAGACGATGGCGCGGAATCCGCGACCTGTCCACAATGTTAATTGCGGACAGACCATGGGTCAGACGTTTTCCATTGACTTCAATGGAAACCAGCCATGCGAACACCACACAAAAATAGAGCATAGAAGGAAGAAAGGAAGTAAGGTTAATGCTATTTATTTACATATAGAAGTAGCAATGTTTGACTTGACTATAATAGCTTTCTTTGACAAGTTATCTTAGCTTAAGCCATTTAAAAGCTATTGTCCTCTTATCATAACATGACAAAACACATTGTAAAGCACGTGAAAGGGTAAACAAACTGTCATACAAAAAGTTATCATAACTTGTTAAAAGTCATGTTAAGCTTTGCTACATCCGTATGAGAAAAAAAAAACATCAGCTATAATTTCCCCTGATATTAGAAATAATAAATAAACCTTTATTTTTGAAAATTTGGGACTATTCCGGAGACATATTTTAATACAGGAATGTTGTCAGATTGTTTTGCAATTTAACTCTGGGGTAATAACAATTGAGTTTGTTCCTTTTCTTCTAACTTTTTGTCAATTTCCAGGTATGTCAACTTGAAAAATAGACTATACACAATTTGAGAAATGAGCAGGCTCTATTAGAATGTATTTCTGTATGGTAAAATGATTCTGTATGTCAGATTACATACGTTACACCCGCAAATACAAAGATTGGTAATGCTGTTCACCGTTTATCATACTGACAACAAGTATCATATAGAGTGAAAATGGAATGGTTATGATGAACAGTATTAACATATTTCTGGATAGTGTAAAAGACACTTACTGAGGGGATGAAAAACATTGGGGACTAGTCAACAGGTATCTAATAACAGCTATTAACCCTTTCCAATCCACTGTCTGACGTCTAAAGACATTATAATTTAAGGCTATGCAGCTCCGATGTTTGAAGACGTCCGTCGGGGTGCTCTTACTGTATATTGCCAGCCTCTCTGCTGTCGGAGCCTATCCAACGTGTCACCTCATGCAGTACTGGCTTTAGCCAGCAGATAGTGCCGTTGTACAACGGCAGAAAAAGAGTAAGCCCCCTAGGAAAACCAGAATACAAATTGGATTGGAAAGAATTAAAGGCAGTGGGTACTTTTTACATTAGGAAACATATTGTAAAATATGTGACTGGTAAGAGTTACGAAAACAATCACTATAAGGCCAGTTTCAGATCATTTTTATGGCCCCATAATGGGACTAAAATATGCCCATCTGCTTAAGCCCCCAGGGCTAAAACAGATGAGAGCATGCACAAATGCACTCCTGTTATGGAGCATATTTGCACATGGACAAGGTAAAATTCTTGCGCTATTGCGTACAGGTAATAAAAAATAAAAGCAGGAAGATAGGTAATATTAATGCATGAGAATCCGCTAGTCAAAAGAAAACTATTGAAATCAATGGATTTGTTTTGTCCCATTTTGCGGGTGTGATTTTCACATTCGCAAAACGAGAAAAAAATCACGGTCATCTGTTTTAGCCTTAATACAGCACAGTTTGCATGATCTGCCCTTCCTGAAGACTTGAATGCTTTCCCAACTCTCGACACTCTAATCTGCCATGTACAAACTCCTCTGATGTGTCATTAAAGGGGTTGTCTCGCGGCAGCAAGTGGGGTTATACACTTCTGTATGGCCATATTAATGCACTTTGTAATATACATCGTGCATTAAATATGAGCCATACAGAAGTTATTCACTTACCTGCTCCGTTGCTAGCGTCCCCATCTCCATGGATCCGTCTAATTCTGATGTCTTCTTGCTTTTGTAGACGCGCTTGCGCAGTCCGGTCTTCTTCCTGGTGAATGGGGCCGCTCGTGCCGGAGAGCTGGTCCTCGTAGCTCCGCCCCGTCACGTGTGCCGATTCCAGCCAATCAGGAGGCTGGAATCGGCAATGGACCGCACAGAGCCCACAGTGCACCATGGGAGAAGACCCGCGGTGCATCATGGGTGAAGATCCCAGCGGCCATCTTGGTGAAGGAAGAAGAAGGAAGAAGGAAGACGTCGCAGAGCGGGGATTCGGGTAAGTAATAAATTTTTTTTTTTTTAACACATCCTTTGGGGTTGTCCTGCGCCGAACGGGGGGCCTATGGAGAAAAAAAAAACGTTTCGGCGCAAGACAACCCCTTTAAGTGTGCATTTACACGGCAAAATGATCACTCAAAATTCGCTCAAACGGCAGTTTGAGTGACAGTTTTGAGCGTTCACTTTGCATAAGTGTGTAAATGAAGGCTCACGCTGTATGCAGAAGACAAGCGGGACCGCTATCTTATGCATACAGCTGTTGTCTTCTCGGAGCACTCAGTTGGTATACAGCTGAGTGCTCCAACCAGGGTATGTAGAACACAGCAGGAGCGCTGCCTTCTGCATACTCTTGGTGTGTTCACGGAGCGCTCAGCTGGTATACAGCTGAGCACTCCGAGTGGGGTATACAGAAGAGAGCTGGAGTGCTGTCTTCTGCATACTTCTGCTGTGTTCTGAAACAATAGTATCAGCGGTATCCCGCTGAAAACTCAGCGCGTGGTCCTGATAAGACTCATAGTTGTCTTCTAGCTTGCTAAAAGACAATGATGAGCGAATCGTTAATCGACGGCTTTGAGCGAATTTCAAGCGAGAATCGTTGGGTGTAAATGGGCCTTAAGACATGTCAGAAAGGGTTATTAGTGGGAGGCTGTGCCCTGTTATCTCTACCAACTGCTAGAATTAAGGGTCTTTAGCACATTATCGTGCCATCACAGAGATCAGAAAATGAAGGGACATAAAACTCAATGTAGTCCTGCACCACTTCTATCATTTTCCAATGACTTTTTTCAAGTATCATCGGGATGTAATGAAAAAAGAAAATAAGCACAAATTTCAGAAATATCCTCAGAATTTATTCAGTATTTTTCATCCAATTACTGGTCTTATTTTTTTTACCTTCACGAATGAATACAGATTTGCTCAGTCCATTAGTATGAAAGAAGCAACGTACCAGAAAATAAAAACACAGAACTTTCTGGATTTCACATTTGATTGTATTAACCTCGACAAGTACTAATAATTATGATAAATAGATTGTCAAAGAAAATCAGCTAAAATTAGAAAAGATTAAGTAGAATGCACTGCATTTTTTATTTGGCGCTCTGCATTATAAATGACCTTAAGGGGGAAGACGAGGCAACAGTAATTGAGCATAACAGATCCATTTAAGAATTACTTATTTCTAGAAAGGGACAGATAAACGATTAAAATCAGTCAATTTGATTCTTTAGTATTACTGAATCGTATCATCATAAACATTGCCATCTTATGTCTTTGGGTTCCGTATTTTACTTATAGCCAAGGAATCTTCTGCAAGTCTAAGGGATACTCAAAAGGTCAATTCCATTCACCTTGAGAATACTATTACTAGCATCAAATACTGAAATGCTGTTTATAAAACAGATCCTTTTCACTAGTGACCATGAAGTGAGACCTACTGGAGATGATGTAGACTCTTCGGAGTTGCCAATAGAAGTGATGTAGAGCTAAACCAGAGTGAAGACTAATTGGGTGAGTTCTTCACCCTTCAAATCAGCAAAGAAGTGTGAACTATCGAACTATCTCCGAAATAGTGTCTATAAGCAACAGCTGTGAGTGGAGGACTGATGGCTAGTGAGAAGAAGTGATGAGCAAACATTCGAAAAGTTTAGTTTGGTCAACTTGTCAAACTTTTGCAAATAGTTCTGTTTGGTTCGAATTAGTTTAAACCGAACTAGAAGTTCACCAAAACCCCTGACACTGATGTATAATACTGTCTAAGTGCTACAATGGTCTTGTATAACAATATGAAAGTGTTATACAGGGTATTTATGGCTCTTAAACAGTGTTATATACCTGTGTTCAGCAATAGTGATGAGCAAACTTTCAAAAAGTTCAGTTTGGTCAACTTGTCAAACTTTTGCAAATAGTTTGCTTTGGTTCGAATTAGTTAGAACCAAGCTAGAAGTTCACCAAAACCCCTAACACTGATGTATAATACTGTCTGAGGGCTCAGTCACACGGGCGCTGCTCCGCCCGTGTTCCTGCTCAATAAGACGGCCACACTGCATGCGGATGACTCTCTGCATCACCAACTCAATTGCCAGCCATGTGTTCTTTCTAACGGCCGGTGCGGAGAGTCGTCCGCACCTGCAGTGCAGCGCCCGTATCGGGCAGAAACTCGGGCGGATCAGCGCCCGTGTGACTGAGCCCTAAAAGCTATAATGGCCCTGTATAACAATATGAAAGTGTTATGCAGGGCATTTATGGCTCTTAGACAGGGTTATACACCAGTGTTCAGCAATAGTGTTGAGCAAACCAAACCACTAGAACCCTGTTTTGGGTAGAACTCTGCTAAAAGCTCTGTTCAGGTTCATGCCAAACCAAACTTTTAGCAAAGTTTGATCTGAAACAGGGTTCTACTGGTCCAGTTTGCTCAACACTACTGACGGCACCAATTTGTGGTATCAAGGAAATTGACAGAAAGCAAGGTTAGATGGGCAAAGTTAACTGTGGAGCGAAAGCCAGGCAAACATCAAGAAAGGTAGCAGAAGTAGGTTGGTCAATACTAAATTCATCATGAAACAGTATGTTTTAGCAGAGTTGTAGAGCCGAATTAACCTTGTTGCTTAAGCCCAGATCAATGGTGGAGAGTTCCTTAAAAAAATCCATGAGAGTAGAGAATTGAAGGAATTCAAAATATGTTTTGCATAGATATCCAGTAAACACCATATACTGTGTGGTAAACATTTTTTTAAATAAAGGCACCAGTCTTTGGTTGACCGATGCTAAATGCATACATCCGAGGAATCAACCTGATGGAAACTTCAGATACCTGATATAGTATGAAAGGAGCCGTACTTGAATAATAGTTCAAAAGGTAGAAAACTGTTAAGCATCACCAGTATGTAACTACATTTAAGTCAATGATTGACCCTTTAAAGTAACATGAAACATGATTTGTAAATCAGCCAAACCAGACCTATCCCTAGGCAATACTATTTTAGACCTGTGGCTCTGTTAGTACTGGGTAGAGCTCTTGTTGACTAGAGGATGATGACTCCAGAATGCAAACACCAATACAAACTCTTGTTACTGTATTCCTACCAATGTCCTTCATTACCTATGTCATCCGCCCCATTAGGTAGCTCAGTCAAAGTGTCAAATTGCCAGCATTATCACCACATGTAGCAAGTAAAAAAAAAAACAATAAGCATAATATAACGCGGTTCATGATTTAATAGCTATTTTTTTAATCTTTCCGATTATAGAAGTCATTGTAATCTTGAGTCGTTTGTATAATTATATCTACTTATTTCTTAATTTGCATTGCTCATTTGCAATGGCTGTCTAGATGTGAAATCAAATATATTAATCTTTGTTAATTGGACATTTCTTGTAAGTTTTTTCTATTATTATCAGGCAGAGTGGTAACAATCTGTGACTCCGTGAAAATGCCAGAGGCTCTTTTCTTTTGCACTAAGTTATTAACATTTAGTGATTACTTTTTATTGTTAGATCACTAGAGCAAATTATCATTAGCAAGACAGAAAATCCACGGGGGGGGGGGGGGGGGCTTATATATTCTTTATGGATTTTTGAGGCCTTGTAATAGCTTTGTTTTATTTTTCTTAATATTTCTAAAAAATATATTTCTCTCTTATTTGGTAATGTTTTCAACATCTATTGTATGTTTTTTTTTTCTCAAAATGTTCCCTTCCATGTATTTTATTTTAGTAAAATTTAGCAAACCAGTCCACCCAATCCATAGATAATAGACCAGAGGAACCTATTGAACTATACATGAAATTATTTGCTTTTAATCAAGTTCACTTCATTGAAAGTGGACCACAAACATGTCCAAATGGCTCCTCACTATGGAAAAGGGGTTAGAAATTAATATATAAATTGGCTCTCCGGCAATCATTTCTGTTTAAATACATAATTATGGCTTCCAATCATTGGCTGTAAGTCGTATTCTGACCAGGCATGGTCTTAATTATCTTATTATGTTGTCACACATGTCCTCCAGACCTCCACTTTCCTCTTGACCTCTAAACTTGCCAAAATAGCAAGGTATCTGCTAAAATCAATGGATATGGGTCTGCAGTGCTGCACACTGATTTGTTTAAGGGCCAAAAGTAGAGGTGACACCTAAGGTACCACACAAGGCAATGTGACAGCATATAAGGTCCAGTTCAAATAGGTTCCTTTATTCCTCTCAACAAGAAAAACACAACGTTTCGACTCAATAGAGTCTTTATCAAGTACCCCAGTCTTCACTCTTTTATCTCACCAGTCAGGATCTGGGTTTTGCTGTAGGCCATTATACTAGAAGTGGTCCCAGTTATGTGACTGCTGACACAAATACAAACTTAGCTTTCACCAGCCAAGCCAGAAACCTACTGCCCACTGATGAGGAACAAACTCCCCGAAACAGCTGTCTGTGTATGGATTCTGGCTTGGTTTCCTATTCCCAATCATTATTTTACAGACTTGTTAAAAAGTCATACATTGATTTGAAGGAATGTTGCCATCCAATAGTTGGCAATGCAGAAGTATTGCTCCATCTTCCTTATGTGCATTGGCAATGTTTCTCACTAGTGTAATGTGACCATGCACTAAATCAAAGAGGAACTCTCTCAAGACGTTTCAGCTCAAAGCAGAAGGAGAGCACAGCATTTTTAATGTAGTGCTGTATTATGGGATGCAGAGCTGAATACTGATCAATCGAAGGACTGTGAATAGCAGGGACATGCACAGGAACAAAGGATAGAGTGGAGAATTATGAGGAATGTAGTTTCTAGCAGCATATTGGCAGAGATGTGGCAGCCATTTTGGAAAACAGCAATGCACGGAAACAGAAAATTGGGAAGACAGGATAAAAAAGGAATGCCAACGCAATTTATAGGCATAACCAGTTATGCATAAACACGGTTTCAATCACATTCATATGTAGAATTTTTGAAAATATGTTTCAAAATTGGAATACCCTTTAATTCTGGGACTCCATTGATAAACTTTAATCCGTGAGAAAACCTGTCAGCAATTGTTGAATTTCCCTGCAGCACTCCTTCTGGAGAAATAAGGGAATTACACAACTCCCATTAAAATCAATAGGGTGACGCACAGATGTATGGGGAGATTGGGTTTCATTGTTCTGTACTTAATTTTTTTCTGGTCATGTTCTTTTGATGTGTGTGTTGCTTTAAAGCAGGAGAGTTCAGGAAGGAGACCAGTCTTTCATGTGTCTCAATGCTTCTACATAGTAACACAGTAACATAGTATGTAAGGCTGAATGAAGACATTGTCCATCTAGTCCAGCCTGTCTATCCTACTTTGTTGATCCAGAGGAAGGCAAAAAACCCCAAGGCCAGAAACCAATTAGCCTTTTCGGGGAAAAAATTCCTTCCCGACTCCCTAATGGCAATCAGACTGTTCCCTGGATCAACCCCTAATAGTTCCTACCTGCCTATATACCCGGATTAACAATTAACCTAAGATTTATATCCTGTAATATCCTTCTTCTCCAGAAAGACATCAAGTCCTCTTTTAAACGCCTCTGTGGATTTTGCCATCACCACTTCCTCCGGTAGAGAGTTCCATAGTCTCACTGCTCTTACAGTAAAGAATCCCCTTCTATGTTGGTGATGAAACCTACTTTCCTCTAATCGTAGCGGATGTCCTCTTGTTACCGTCGTGGTCCTGGGTGTAAACAGATCGCGGGAGAGATCCATGTGTTGTCCCCTCATGTACTTATACATGGCTATTTGGTCCCCTCTTAACCTTCTTTTTTCTAGAGTAAATAGACCCAATTTGGATAGCCTCTCTGGGTATTCCAGTCCCGTCATTCCATGTATTAGTTTAGTTGCCCTTCTTTGAACCCCCTCCAGTACCGCAACATCCCTCCTGAGCACCGGTGTCCAGAATTGTACGCAGTATTTCATGTGAGGCCTGACAAGTGCCTTATATAATGGAAGGATGATGTTCTCGTCCTTCGCCCCTATACCTCTTTTAATGCACCCCAAGACTTTATTTGCCTTTGCAGCATCTGACTGGCATTGGTTACTCCAGTTTAGTCTATTATCCACTTATACCCCCAGATCCTTTTCCATATCACTTTTCCCTAGTGGTACCCCAATAAGTGAATATTGGTGACATCCGTTTCTCCTGCCCATGTGCATAGTCTTACATTTTTCAACATTGAACTTCATTTGCCATTTTTCTGCCCAAGCCCCCAGTTTGTCCAGGTCCGTTTGTAGCCACACATTGTCCTCCGTTGTATTAATTATATTGTATAATTTTGTGTCATCTGCAAATATTGATATTTTGCTGTGCAGCCCCTCTACCAGGTCATTGATAAATATGTTGAACAGAGTGGGGCCCAAAACTGAACCCTGTGGCACCCCACTAGCGACTATGGTCCAATCAGAGTACGCACCATTTATTACCACCCTCTGCTTTCTATCACTGAGCCAATTTTCTACCCACTTACACACGTTTTCGCCCAGTCCGAGCTGCCTCATTTTGTATATTAGCCTATTATGTGGCACGGTGTCAAACGCTTTAGAGAAGTCCAGATATACAAGATCAATAGATTCTCCCTGGTCCAGCTTAGAGCTTACTTCATCGTAGAAACTGATCAGATTTGTCTGACATGAGCGACCCTTCATGAATCCATGCTGGTGAGGAGTTATTCCCTTGTTTTCCTTGAGGTACTCATCGATGGCGTCTCTCAGAATCCCCTCGAAAATTTTTCCCGTTACTGAAGTGAGACTTACTGGCCTGTAGTTTCCAGGCTCACTTTTGCTCCCTTTTTTGTAAATTGGAACCACGTTGGCAATGCGCCAATTTAATGGTACTATACCGGTCTTGATAGTGTCTAGAAATATTAGGTATAGCGGCCTAGCTATCTCGTCACTTAGTTCCCTTAGTATCCTTGGGTGTAATCCATCTGGGCCCGGCGATTTATCAATTTTAGTTTTCTTTAGACGCTTCCGCACCTCCTCCTGTGTTAGGTATGAGATGTTTTGTGAGGGGTTCGTTTTATTCCCCTGTATCTCGTGTGGCATTTCCTTTTCTTTTGTGAATACACTTGAGAAGAAGCTGTTTAGTAGATTTGCTTTCCCTTCGTCATCATCAATGATTTCTCCTGCATTGTTTTTTAACAGGCCATCGCTCTGCCTGCAAATCCTTTTGCTGTTAATGTAGTTGAAAAATAGCTTCGGGTTGTTTTTGCTCTCTTTGGCGATCCGTCTTTCTGCTTCCTCCTTGGCAGTTTTGATCGTATCTTTGCATATTTTGTTTTTTTCCCTGTACGATTTTAGCGCTTCTTCGCTGCTTTGTTGCTTTAGTAGTTTGAACGCTTTCTTTTTTTCGTTTATTGCCCCTCTTACCGTCTTGTCGAGCCACATTGGTTTCCTTTTAGTTGAGTTCCTTTTATTTTTAAAGGGAATGAACTGCTCACATGAGGCGATTAGGATCCTTTTGAACTTTTCCCATTTTTCCTCCGTACTGATATTTTTGAGGATGTTGTCCCAATTAATGTTACCGATAGTAGTTCTAAGCTCATCAAATTTTGCTTTACTAAAGTTTAGTTTCTTTGTCACTCCCTGATAAGGCTTCCTATAGAATGACAGCTGGAAGTTGATTATATTGTGGTCACTGTTCCCCAGGTGCCCCTCAACCTGTACCCCCTTTATTCGGTCCGGTTTGTTAGTTAGTACTAGGTCCAGAATGGCTCTCCCTCTTGTTGGTTCCTGCACAAGTTGGTTCAGGTAATTGTCTTTAATTACTCTCAAGAATTTGTCACCCCTGTGAGATTTGCAGGTTTCCTTCTCCCATGATATATCTGGGTAATTAAAGTCCCCCATGATAATTACTTCATTGCGGTTTCACACCTCTTCTATCTGCCTTAGTAGTAAGTTTTCAGTTTCTTCTGTTGCTTTTGGTGGTCTATAGAAGACCCCTATCAGGATTTTGTTATTTTTTCCTCCCTGTATTTCAACCCACAGAGATTCCACCTGTTCGTCTCCTACCCCTATATCCTCCCGTAGCCTCGGCTTCAAGTTCGATTTGACATACAGACATACCCCTCCCCCTTTCTGGTTCCTTCGGTCTCTTCTGAAGAGATTGTACCCCTGCAAGTTCAGCGCCCAATCGCACTTATCGTCAAGCCATGTTTCCGTTATTCCGACTATATCATAGTTTTCATCAGTCATTCTCGCTTCAAGCTCACCCACTTTACCAGACTCCTTGCATTCGTGGTCATACAATTTATATCATTTTTTTTGTTTTTTAAATTTGTTTTGTTTCTATTCGTACTTATGTCTGATCTATCAATTCTAACTGTACTGTCCCCACCCCCTGCTCGACCCCCATTCCCTTTGCTTGGACCCGAATCTATAGTTACACTGGCTACCCCACTATTTCTCATTTTACCCTCCCCCCCAGTCCCTAGTTTAAACACTCCTCCAGCCTTCTAGCCATCTTATCCCCCAGCACAGCTGCACCCTCCCCATTAAGATGCAGCCCGTCCCTACGGTAGAGCCTGTAGCCGACAGCAAAGTCAGCCCAGTTCTCCAGGAACCCAAATCCCTCCTTCTTACACCAACTCCGGAGCCACTTGTTTACCTCCCTAAGATCCTTCTGCCTTTCTAGTGTGGCTTTAGGTACAGGTAGTATTTCCGAGAAAACTACCCTGGAGGTCCGTGCCCTGAGCTTGGACCCTAGGTCCCTGAAATCATTTTTGAGGGCCCTCCATTGACCTCTAACTCGTTCATTGGTGCCAACGTGCACCATGACCGCTGGATCCTCACCAGCCCCTCCCAGTAATCTGTCAATCCGATCCGCGATGTGTCGAACTCGAGCGCCAGGAAGACAACACACCGTTCGACGATCCCGGTCTTTATGGCAGATTGACCTCTCTGTCCCCCTAATAATTGAGTCCCCCACCACTAGAACCTGTCTAGCCTGCCCTGCTCTCCCCGTCCCCGTCTCACTGGAGCAGTCATCCCCCTGGCGTTCAGAGGGCATGTCGTGCTGCAGCGGTGCTGGCTCTGTAATGGCATCGCCCTCATCTGCCAACGTTGCAGACATGTTGGGTTGTGCCAGTTCAGGACTAGCCTCCCTGAATCTATTCCCTCTACGCCTCCTTCTATCTGTCACCCAGCTGACTGCCTGCTCCCCCTGCTCTTCCGTACTACCATCCGCCCCCGCCTCTACACCAGCGAGTGTCTGCTCAGTGAGCAGCAAACTCCTTTCCATGTTGTCAATGGCTCTCAGTGTTGCCAGTTGCTCATTTAGATCCAGAATTTGGGCTTCTAAATGTGCGACGTGCATGCATCTTGCGCAACAGTATGCACCCTCGATCGGCTGATCAAGGACCGCATACATTGCACAAGTAGCACACTGGATGACATTGCCAGGTATGGAGCTTATCCTAATGGGGATCTACAATTTACTTGTGGAAGTAGTGAAGATAGACTTGTTCACACTCCGCTCACGCGCTGCTGCAACCGCTCAACCGCTAACCCGCTGCTGCAACCGCTCACACCCTGCTATAACTGCTGACCCGCTGCTGCAACCGCTCACACTCCGCTCACCCGCTGCTTCAACCGCTGCTGCAACCGCTGACCCGCTGCTGCAACCCCTCACCCGCTGCTGCGACCCCTCACCCGCTGCTGCGACCCCTCACCCGCTGCTGCGACCCTTCATCCGCTGCTGCGACCGCTCAACTGCTCACACGCTGCTGCAACCGCTCACTCGCTGCTGCCTCTGTGCAACCACTCACACGCTGCCGCGCGCTCACAATTTTATTTATTTTTTTATCCCCTCACAAACACTTTGACCCCCAGACACACACACACACAGAAGACACAATAAACCAGATACACAGAAGACACACAGCTCACAAACACACACAGAGGTAGAGGTAGATACTTATCAGCTCACTCTGCCCTCCTGTCTCAGCTGCTCCGTTCTGGTCCCCTCCGCTGGTCCCCTCCGCTGCTGCCGGTCTCTGTTTGCTGTCCCCGCACCTGCTTCGGCTCCGGCGGCCGCTCACTCCACCTGTCACTCTGCCCTCCTGCTGCTGCTCCGAGACCCGCTCCGCTCCGCTTCTGCACTCCTCCTGCCGGCTCCTGTCACCTTCGGGCACCGGTATCGGCTCCTCCGCTGGTCCGATGTCTCCCTCAGACCCCCGCTCGTGCCTCTGCCTCGGCGCGCTGCTACTGGCGTCTCAATTCTGATTTCCGGGGTATGGCAGAATGCTGTAACGAGAACTAGATTGAGCATGCAGCTAAGCAGCTCCACATAAACAATGGAGAAGCAAGAAAGGTAGGTTATTGAAGCCCTACGGAAAGTAAAAGCACTCTGACAACTACCAGACTCTGCTCTTCTTTCAGATTCTGCCCGCTGCTCTGAAACATTTGAGGCTACCTGGAAGCTTGTCTGAAATAAACCTAGTTCTCGGGAGAAGAAAGGAACATCTAAAGTTATTATTATGGATTCCCTTGTGACCGGTACACCAGCCTTGTTCTAGAGTTTTGAACTGTCTACATCAACCCGGTTTCTGGTAGACTTTTACTGTGGCTGAGCCAGCTTGTTTCTGTTTGAGAAGCATCAAAGCTGTCTTCAGAGAGAAATCACTGCATAACCTAGAAGCTCTAGGGTTACAATTCTAGGTCGAAGAGTGCTTAAAAATATTTAGCACCGGCCATGACCTATCCTATGATGACTTGAGACAGGTCATGAGGCTCTACTTACGTTACTGCCACAAAAGGCCGATAAGTCTACCATGACCACGTTGATGTTACAAGCAATGAGTCAAACCAAGCATTGAAACCCCCTTGGTGGATAGAGGGTCACCCCTACCTTCTCCCTGGTCCTACTCTAGACAGACATGCTGAGTCCTCCAGAGAGGCTTTTTGTAGACAGCTAGGTCAAGGGTGGACTGGACACCCACTAGTTATAATTTTCCCTGCGATGCGACAGCGATGATTATGAACCCAATGATTTTCATTGGTTTCATACTTATTTGCGATTTTTCAGTAGAGCTTCACATCGCAGAAAAGAAATCTGCGATATCGCTCACTGTTTTCAATAGAGCTAGTAGCAGCAGTGCTAGCCCCATTGAAAACATAGGGAGTATATCGCGGACTTCTGTTACAGCTATGACAGCTGTGGCAGAAGTCCAGAATGCAATCCCATTGCTTTCAATGGGGTCAGCGCTGCTGCTGCCGGCCCCATTGAAAGCAGTGAGTTTTAGGCAACCACCGCAGCATGATTTTTGGGGAAGTGCTTGAAATATAATCCCTTCCCTGAAAATCATCCCTAGCTGGTGAAAAAAAAATAAAAAATTATATACTCACCTCTGCACCACTCAGGCGCGTCCTCCGGCTGGCTCCCCTGCACTGCTGTCAAGCTCTTTCAGCAGGCAGGGATCTGAAAATCTCCACCTGCTGAAAGGGCTGTGCTGATTAGCTGTGCGCTCAGCCAATTACAGGCAGCGCTTAGCTATTCATCAATAGGGGATGAAGGAAACTCCCGTCACAGCTGTAACAGTTGTGGCAGAAGTCTGTGATATACTCCCTATGATTTCAATGGGGCTGGCATTGAAAGCATTTTGCGATATCGCAGCTTTTTTTGTGCTGCGGGGTGAGTGTTTTCACGCTAGTGGGTGTCCACCCCAATAGATGAAGGTTTTCTATCCAACTTCATGAAATGGGAAGTTAAAAAAAGATAAATTACATGACTGGTAATGAAAAATGATAATTATTTTATAAAGCATAGTTTACAGAAAGGTAATTTTGTTTTCTCTGTGCTGACTGTTTATAGAATGTAGACATTCATGATAGTTTGGCTGGCTCCGTCGTCTCCCATAAACATCTGTTTACAGACTACACTTTTTCCCTTTGCTTTTATAATAAACCCCCTCGGAGCCAAACATCTGCTTAGTCATTTTAAATCTGTAAGGTTTAAAATAGATTGTAGAAACTTCTGTAATAGCGAGGTTACAGACTTCCTACTGTAGCGGTTCCAGACAGCATAATGATGGGATGAATATACATATACCGCTACTGTAAAAAAAAGCCGTTGTGATTTACTTATTTGCTTTGTTACATCAGTTTGTTGAAAGAGTATTGCATTCAATCCACAGATTGTAGTACAAGACGGAAACCTTTGTGTCTACTTCTTTGATAATGGTAACTCTGGTTTCTAAACACAGAATACTAAACCTCCATTATGCTTAAGGGGTTTTGTGCAGGAGTTATGTGTCAATCGGTGAAGGAATGATAACACACTGGGAAGACTTTGGAGACAACATTATATAATAGGCATTGTTATAGAGTCTTTAGAACGTGAATGTTATGTATGTTAGGAGTTTTGTATCTTAGCTATATCCACAAATAAAAAAGCATTGGAAGCAAAGTCTATTGTGAAAAGCTGGAGGAATTACTGGCAAACAGAAAATGGTCATGTACTTAGTAATAGGAGAATAAGCGGAGAAGATTTTGTAATGCGGAAATGTATCGGCTTATAAATGGATTTGGTCGAAAACACTGATATAGCACCTACTTTGAAACAAAACTGCTTCAGAGTCATGCTAACGATTCTAATATAGATTTGTATAAAATGTGTTTGCTCACATTTTTGTAGAAGTGGAAGCAATCTGATAAAAGCCTGCAAAGCAGGGGTGGGGCTAATACTCAGGGGCGTGACAAGTGATCTACTCTGTCACTTTACTCATAGGGAAATGTTTAGATTCTCTGCAGACCTGTAGGTTATTCTCCTACTCTTTGTAAATTTGTAAATGTTCTAGTAATTAGGGAATTTCTATGTATACATTTCTTTAATATCTTTTAGATAGTTCTAAGGTTAAAGGGGAACTCTGGGGATATTAAGCTGTCCCGTATCTGTAGGATAGGGAAAAAGTAGCTGATCAATGGGGGATCCTCACCGATCACCAGAATGGAGGTACCATTTCCCCCGAGAGACTGGCAAAATAAATGGAGTAGTAGAACTATGAGAGTGTTGAAGATTGTTGAGCGCTTGAACTCGGCGATTTCCGACACACCCACTCCATTGTAATGAATGGAACAGTGGCTAGCATGGGCATAACTATAGAGGGTGCAGAGTGTGTGGTCGCACCAGGCCCAGGAGCCCTATGGGGCTCATAAAGTCTCTCTTCCCCATATTGCAAAACAATACTATCAATGAAGCTTTATAGTTGGGAGCCCAGTTTCGGACTTTGCACTGGGGCCCAGCAGATTCAAGTTAAACATCTGGTGGCTAGAGTGTGTCCTACTGCTCTTTTCATTTTGCCAGTCTCTCTGGTGACTGACAGTGGGATGAAAATAAGCTGTCTTTTATTAAAGGGATTCTATCATTAGGTCTATGCTGCCCGTTTCCGGGATCGGTATGCACAGTGTCCCTGTGAGTGCTTTTTTTCTGAAAAGCTGTGGAATTTCTGAATAAATGCACTTTGAAGTTTGCCTTGGAAGCTAGGCTCTTAGTCATGGGGGTTGGCCATGCTGGCCTTTTCCTTCCCATCTCATTGAGTTGGAGCTCAGTTTCGGAGTCAAACTTCAAAATTTATTTATTCGGGACCTCACAGCTTTTCAGAATAAAATACCCATGGGGAAAAGGAATCCTTGTCCCGGGTTTATTCTACTCTTGGTTCGGGCAGCATGACCCTGATGCACAGAATCCCTATAAAGTCAACCAGCAGAATTTTGAAATCAGCAATAGATATAAATAGGCAAAACTGAATTAAAGGGGTTGTCCAAGACTAGAAAAAACAGGACTAGTTTCTTCGACAGACAATGCCATACCTTTCCACAGGTTGTGTTGTATTCCAAGTTAGCCCCATTTACTATAGTGATGCTGAGCTGTAATATGAGAAACAACCTAGTGGACAGGTGTGGTAGTGTTTTTGGAAGAAAGCAACTATATTGTTCTAATCCTGTACAACCTCCTCCAAGTGGACAGGCCCATGTTATTTGTGAGCTCCTTATCTGTATGGTCCTATAATAAAGGCTCTGCTATGTAATTTATTAGATTTTTTGTTTTCACATGGGTAAAGATAATTTTTACATTTTCCTTTAATAAGTTCACCTCTTCACTGGCCAAAATTTTCAGGAACCTTTAAATGGCAGGTTGTCAGTCAAGGCTGCTGGGCTTTTTTATATGAGATGTGGATGTGAAAGTGCCTGCCGTGGCTGATGAATATCAGAACACTATGCACAGGAATCACTTCTTAAGCTGGTTCTCTCCAGAGGAGCACAAAAAAAAGCATATTATGAGATACTGAGCTGAGATAAGCCGGCTATGACTGAGATCCTCTATTCAATTTGTTGCATCCCGTTGAGAGTAAATACCAAAATCTTTTCACAAATTGAAAAGTAAAATGAATGAAATAAAAAGAGATATTGATAGAGAAAAATAGAAAGAGTGAAAAAGATAGATGGATAGATAGATAGATAGATAGATAGATAGATAGATAGATAGATAGATAGATAGATAGATAGATAGATAGATAGATAGATAGATATGAGATAGATAGATAGGAGATAGATAGATAGATAGATAGATAGATAGACAGATAGGAGATAGATAGATAGATGGATACATAGATAGATAGATAGATAGATAGATAGATAGATAGATAGATAGATAGATAGATATGAGATAGATAGATAGATAGATAGATAGATAGATAGGAGATAGATAGATAGATACTAGATAGATAGATAGGAGATAGATAGATAGATAGATAGATAGATATATAGAGAGATAGATATGAGATAGATAGATATGAGATAGATAGATAAATAGATAGATAATATATGCATGTATTGTATATCTGTAATATAGATATCGAATGAACACACTTGAGTTACCAATTTTTTGAGTGTATCCATCTCTTCAACAAAAAGGATCACTCCATTGCCCTCAGTGGTCACAGGAGTCCAGCTCGGGGTAAATTCAAGACTGAAATCCAATTAGTTTGTATAGTTCTGATATATGATAATAGCTTGTTGATCAGTGTCAGCATATATCATAATTAATCTCAATCAATGAGTTGCCAATATTGTTGAGGCCATGACTAGTTTAACTACTCAACACAGTTGATTAAATTTTTAGCTTATGGAGAATCAGTTGACTTGCTTGAGTTCCTTGCTTGTTTTCAAAACAAGGAGAAGGTTCATCATGATAAGACAGCGAGGGTTTAAAGACAAGCAACTTAAATAGTTCAAGATCTGGATCACAAGGCAAGGTTTTGGGGTCATGGAAAACTTTACACGGAGTATTCATGCTTTTTCATATGACTTTGCGCATTAACATGGCACTGCCAGTGCTGACTGGTACCGGGTATCGTTTCAGTCAGCCTATCAGTTGTTTGCTTAGGGTATTTACTCTGGCTCCTCTTTATAGAGAATGTCCGTAATACACTTGTGTTTACTGATCCTACTTCCTTGTTTGGGATATTCTTCCTTAGTGCTTCTGCATATTACTCTAATGTGTGACTGTTTTGACTTTGGACCGCACGTGTCGGCTCCTTCTCTTGGTGCTGACTGCAGTGGTTCTTGAGCTTTGTCTGAGCCTGTTTGTTTGTATGTCCTTTCCTGCCCTCCTCTTGTGTAGCTTCTCTTCCATATTCCACCTAGGAGAACACAGGGAATCCATTTAGGTTCCTGATTTGGGGTTGCCCTTTTTAGGGAAGGTACTCTGCTTTATAGGCAGTTCCAACCAAGACAAGATGAGAGAAAGGTCCTAAGCTCCACCTGCATCTGTTATTTTGTCTCAGACGCGTTTGTTACCTGTTTGGACTACATGTCACCAAGCCTGTCCTTGTCCTCTGTCTCTGTTTCAGTTTGTCGTTTACCTCTGCAGGACTCACTGGACATGTCACACACATTTAATGTATCCAGCCCATGTGCTGTATGCTGGTTAGATCAACTTGCATTTCACCTAAAAGGGAATGTGTCATCAGAAAATGACCTATTGTATAAATCAAGTGCTTTTTAAGAATTTTTCTTGTCTGTTGTCAAATTTTTAATGTAATGATCTGGCGATTTTCTTGCGCTGTGAGAGTGAGTGAAAACGCATGATTATCAAACCAAAGAATTTCAATGGCTTCATTGTCATTTGCAATGTTTTTACTCCTGCAATGCTACGAGAAAAAAAATTGCAGCATGTCCTATCTTTCTGAAATATCACCCATTGTTTTCAAAGGGGTCGGCAGCAGCAGCGCTGGCCCCATTGAAAGCAAAGGGAGAAGATCGTGATCCCCTGCTGTAGCTGTGACATCTGCAGCAGGGGATTCCTTCATCCAGGGGTTTCACCTTCTTTTCAATGGGGCCGGTGACAGCAGTGCCAGGCCCATTGAAAACATAGTGAGAACATTGTGATCTCCAGCCACTCCTGTGACAGCAGTAACAGGGGATTTCTTCATCCCTGCTGGGAGTCTCCTCATCACTGAACACTGAGACAGCAGGGTGTTCAGTATTGAGGGGACTCCCCACAGGGATGAAGGAATCCCCTGCTGTGGCTGTCACAGCAGTGGCAGGAGATCATGATGTTATCACTATGTTTTCAATAGGGCTTTTAGAAGGTTGGTAAGGGTGATATCAGGCCGTGAATCATGACCCAATTTTGCTCTCACCAATGTGCAGGAGCCCTTAGCCTAATATTAGTCTGATACTTCGTAATCTGTAGAGACCACTTCTCAGCAGCCATCTCATTATCACAGGCAGGATTACACCGAAAGGCAACACCTATATATATAGATAACATAATAACCACGGCTCACAATAGGTGATGGTCACAGCTCACCTCCTCCCCCTTCCTGCACAGTGAACTCTGCACAGGTCACAGAGCAAAGCCACAATAGTCTTCCATAAAAGTCAATAGATCAAGTCTTGTCCATAGTGTGAAGAGCCTATGAGTTCTGATGTAAAGCATACCTATGAATGCTGTTTACTGCAGTTCAAGCAAGATGGCCATCTACATAGTCATGTATAAATAATGGAATAAAAAAAATCTACAATCAGAAATTGAATGAAGATTACAAAAAAACTGTTTTATTTAACAAAAAAATATAGGTGACATGTTCCTTTTTAAGGTGCAGCATTGTATATAATGCTTTATTGGTTGAGGTCCAACTTCCGAAACACCGCCAATAACCCCTTTAAGATGCTTAAAAACCTGTTTACTGTATTGTCCTGTAAACATTTTATCCAATCTCATCTGATAATTATAGCTCGCCTTAATAAATAATTTATATCATGTTCTCCCCTTTGATACACAGGTCTTTGCATTCTATTCAGGATTTCATTAGAAATTGTATAGATTTTTACTGTGTTCCTGATTTGATTGTTGCTTTATGAATAATGCTCCATTCGAGTGGTTTTATTTACAATGGAGATGGTAAACAGAGGGCTACATTGTTTTTTCTCCATTACCATAGCAACGGTTTCACTAATGGCAGGACTTAAACTGACAAACAGTGGATGATGGATATCTCTTCCATTGATTCATCCCACTTGATTAGATAATGAAACTCAACTATTCGACTTTTGTTACTCCTTCTTTTTTTATTGGGTCTTTCATCCCTTTCTGTCTATTGAAACCTTCTCGATATACTCATCTTCATTAATCAATTGCTTTCCCCATTCTTTATGTCTGCCTCATTTTTCTGGAATTAAAGCACTTTGCATATTATTTTCATCATGTATATCTGTCGTAGCGTGCTTCATTCAGCACAAAAACTACAATGAGAATACATTACGGCGGTAGGTTATTGCTGCATATGCTGAAATTAGATTCTCAATTCTCCCGTGAATAAATTATAGAGATCATGTAAATTCATGTAGAAATACTTATGGGTCCCGTTATTAACAAGGATCATGTTAGAATAATAGTATGTAAAACTCTTGTTCCTTAGACAATACAAATCCATTAGGCAAATATCTCAGTACGTATGCTGCATGGGTTCCCTTGGTGTTTCTGAACCCCGTCAAGGTTTGGCCTCGAATATCATGATGAACTGGAACTTATATAGCCCTTATATGTGAAAGCATAAAACTTCCACTAACCCAGCTGTAGAGTGGTGAGCTCGCCATGTAAGTCATATTTTCCATAATATAATTTCTAGAGCTAAGCCCTGGTCTTCAGTTTCTGACAAAGTGGATATTTCATGATTTTTGTGCAAGCCAACAAGCAAGGTACAACCCCTTAACACAAAATAACTTGTAAATCCAACCACTAACATCAAAAACTGTCAACCTTTCAACCTGTTGTACTGCGTTTTTTTAAGGGCCCTTTACATGGATGACCCGAATATTCCTTCTAAGGCCACATTTCAATGGGTTCCCTCACACGGAGTGTTTTTGAGCCCGCATTTTGGTGGGGCAAAAAAATACACAACATGCTCTATTTTTGTGCACATTTGCGCACCCGAGGCAGACGTCTATGGGATGCACAAATGCGCACATGTCCCAAACAATATTACGCACTCAACGGCGCGATTTTACAGTGTTAATTGATAGCATTGGGGACTAATTAGGCTGGCCCACCTACGAAGAGGCCTACCTGCCAATTGAGTAGGCTGCCCTGCCCCGAAGTGAATAGGCTTGGCAGCACATGAAAGTACAGTAAAGGAGCATGGTTACGCTCATGAGAGGATGTGATAGCACTCCATTCAGAGCCCAATTACGTCACGCTGGTCTACAGGAGGGCTAATGCTCATTTGCCTGACGATCATGCCATGTAAAGGGGCCAATGATCAGCTAATGAATGAGTAAACCTTCGTTTGTCAGCTAATTTTTCTGTTTTAAAGAGCATAAAAATGCTTGCTGATTGGCAACACATCTCCCAGTGTGAACAGAGAAATGTGCAGCTGGCCAATGGGGACATAAGATCCCCATAAGTCTAATTCTTGGCCCATGTAAAAGAAAATGAAATGAGTGACAATCGATATGTGTCCATTACTGCTCATTAAAGGGGTTGTCCCACGCCCAAACAGGTTTTTTTTGTATTCAATAGGCCCCCCGTTTGGCGCGAGACAAACCCAATGCATGTGTTAAAAAAAAAAACGTTTAGTACTTACCCGAATCCCCGCGCTGCGGCGACTTCTTCCTTACCTTACTAAGATGGCCGCCGGGATCTTCACCCACGATGCACCGCGGGTCTTCTCCCATGGTGCACCGTGGGCTCTGTGCGGTCCATTGCCGATTCCAGCCTCCTGATTGGCTGGAATCGGCACACGTGACGGGCGGAGCTACGATGACGACGCGGGACCAGCTCTCCGGCACGAGCGGCCCCATTCACCAGGGAGAAGACCGGACTGCGCAAGCGCGTCTAATCGGGCGATTAGACGCTGAAATTAGACGGCACCATGGAGACGAGGACGCTAGCAATGGAACAGGTAAGTGAATAACTTCTGTATGGCTCATAATTAATGCACGATGTACATTACAAAGTGCATTAATATGGCCATACAGAAGTGTATAGACCCACTTGCTTTCGCGGGACAACCCCTTTAAATCAGGTTGATAACTCTGGCCATGTAAAAAGACCATTATTCTTTATATCTATAAGAGCATATCTCAATTATGGAATCTAAAATTGCTCCCACTAGATTGGCAGGGAAGGATCACTAACAAGAGTGGGGTATGGACATATTTCAGCTATTAGAAATAACACCAGATCTGCACTTGGGGGTGAAGGCAGATCTGCATCTCCCTAGTGCAGTCATACTTGATCCTTTGGTGGCACATTACATGTTGAACATATCACCATCAGGGTCAATAAAGAAGCCTAAAACAGGAAGAAAGCACAAAAAGGGAATATGGGAGACTTCTTTGGCTGGCACTGCATAGGGAGGACATCTGTGAATGGTACACCGAGGGCACCCATGACAAGCACTGTAGGGGATATTTTGTTGGAGGATGTCTAGAGGATGCCAGCATTCTTGGAGTTTCCTCTCGATGACATCTGAGACAGTTATGTAACATCTATGGGTGGCACTCTGGGGGTCACCTGTGATAAGCACTCTAGGAGGAATTTCTATTAGTGGAGATTTTGGATGTTAAATGTGTCCGTCATTCTCAATAGTATTTGAGACACTTACGTGACATCATGGCTGGCAGGAAGGGAGAGAAAATATTCAGGAAGGGATGGGAGCACTCATGAAGTCTTTACACTGTGCCTACCTATGCCCCTTAAGAAAGTGGTTGCAATTCCACGCACTAGTTTGGAAAAATTCTGGCACGTAACAGATCCTGTGATTTAAAGAGTATTTTCAGGCAAAATGTAAAATTGTCCTGTATATTAGTAGAGAAGTTGTAAGGGTTGGATTATTATATTTCACTTACCTATAGAGATATTACTATATTTCAATGCGTCATTTTGCAAAAATGATAACTAGGAAGTACAGCCATAGTAATTGTCACTTTTGAATTAACTTCTCAAAAGCTGTCACCTTGTTCTTGAATGAATATGCTGCGGAAATGATGGCAAACTGTAAATTTTTTAAAAGCTATTACAAAAAGAATGTCTTCCCTTCCCATTGTCACTTTTGTAAAAAAATGGCCAACACCACAAAGGATAAAAGTCCCACTATATCTTAAGTAAAAAAAATTACATTACCAAATCTAGCTGCAGCTCTAACTTCTGATTACTGCCCCCAGCATGGTGCTCGGTCTAGCAATCAGTCACTCGACAAGACCGATGCTTGATCAAGCATCAGCCTTAAACGAGCATGCTCGTTCATCTCTAATCTACTTGTATAAACAGGCTGCCCCGAGTGAACGAGCGAACTCTGACATTGTTCACTCATTCAAACGATATATTGTTCGGCGTAAGTGCACCCTTACTAATAATATATGACGAATTTTAGGATTCAGGTGGAAAATTTCTTTAAAGGGAACTTGTCATCAGGTTGTCCCTTCCTTCTGAACTGCTGGCAACAGTATGAGTCAGTTACAAACTTTTCTAAATATGTTTAAAAAGGCCAACATACTCGAGAAAGGCCATTTTCAAAAATTCTCTCTCTGTGTTAAGATGTTCCAAATGATTCAATGAGTGTTCTTAAGTCTTTTCAGCAGCTTAGAGTCTTCCCTGTAAACATGCTGCTCGTCTTTTGATTTATGTGGATGGGGTCCTACATTATCCATAAGTCCCTGTCCCGAAATCTAACACTTGTGCTGCACATCCTGGGAGTGGTGTATGCTCAATTGGTTTAGCCTTGCTCTGGGCGGACAAGTCCACATTCATTGTGCCAGCACCATTTCCAAGATGTGCGCCAGATTTGGAGTGACTTGTGGATGGTGTAGGGATGCCATCCACATCAATAAAAGGGAGAAGGGCTTTTTTAATGTGGAGATCTTAGGCAGCTAGAACAATTTGGGTAAAGCCACCAGACCGTTCAGAAATAATTATCACATGTTGCAGAAGTTTTAAAAATGGATTCTCTATAGGTATACTGAGCTTATAGGTAGTAATGAGCGATTAGTGGAATAATGGGTTCGTGTTGGGATGGTACCAATTTCACCAAAATCATCGTTAATCGGGATGATCGATTCTGATTCACATTAAAGTCAATGGGACAAAAAATTGTTTTCATTATTTTGCCTTCCAGCAAATCCCCAATGTAGCCAAAGCCCCCAAATTTCATGGGAATACAGCCACACATCTGGGAAACACTGTGCTCCTCCCCCAAAAATGTTGAAAAAGAAAGTTCTGCATTTTCTATAGGTAAATAAACGAGAAGCAGCTTCTTTCTCCAGTCCCTCCAATATAACGTTAGTATACAAGCTTTCACACCAGCAGTAATACATCCTCTTTAGAATATCTGTCCCTATTAACAACACAATGTGACATCGCCCTAGGAGTCAGTCATGATTTGGTGCTTGCACCAGTGGACTTCACCTTACCATTAAAAACAGACCATGCATATAAATGTGCTGTAGCTTCTCTGTCCTGTGCTCAATTGCAAAATGGTGATTGGTTACACTGTGACTATGTTATATATGGCTAGGTCATGTGACGCAGACGTCCAATAAAACTGCTGCTCGTATTCAAGATGGAGGACACATTTGGTTACATCATCAAGGATTACTGATTGGCTGCACGCTGACTTCTGCAGAAGGAACTATGGGAAATTTGATTTTCACTCAAGTTTCACCAAAAATCGGGCCAGACTTACCTGATTTGCCAAAAATCAGGTCAATTTTATCGCTTGACTGATCAAGATGGACAACACTTTTTATGGGCATTAAAAAAGACATATTTAGAAAGGTTCACTACTGACTGCCATAAGGTGCCTATACAACGTCAACAACTGCTGGATAAACCACCGGTCATCCAATAACTATTTACCCCAACTCCCCCATGTACAAAAACATTTGTCTCAGCTGAACATTTGGCTCAGTGTGCTTCTGGGTTAAGCCATAGCCAGTTGCCTCTGGTGCCAACTCATCTTCCAGGGAACAAAAGCATTGGGTGTTGAAATTCAGTGTCCACCTCACTTCTTTCAACTCGACATCATCTTTTGGTGAAAGTTGGAGAGTTGTCCTGCCCAGCTGCTATCGACAGGTTCAGACAGCTAAAGTCTAATGTGCATGGGGCCTACACTACTGCCAACAGTTCTGAAGGGGAAAACCTGGTGACAAATTTCCTTTCAGGGGTTTTGTCTTCGTGTCAAAAAATGTAGCTTCTTAATTCTTGAAAATATTAAATTTTTTGCAAAGTTTATTTGGAGAAAAGTGTTCAGCCATTTCTATTATTTTCGTTCCTGGATAGGCCAAGCTGGGTTCTCTGTAGCAGAGCAAATAAAAACTAATACAATAGATTGCTAATGTGATATGATGGGAAATTGCTTTCATGTCCACATCAAAATCATTTCTCTCTTCAATTCTGCCCAAGGCTAATAGAATCGTGTTGTCTGCCTTTTCTAGATTTGTTAGCAGCTAGCAGGAAAATCTTTCATGCCTTTTCCATGCTGGTCCTATTAAACTTATAAACAGACTTTTTCCATCTGCTTATCAGTTTTCTTTAAAAAAAATATATATATAAATAGAGAAAAGGAAGAAAAACCCAAGGAGCATTAAATGTGCCTTGGAATTCATATCTATATAAGGGATTAACTTAAAGGTTATGGTCCCGGAATTACATTTTTTCCTCTCTTTTATTGAATAGCCCTTTGTCATTTTCTCAGCATAACTGATCCTCTAGTCTGATGGATCTATCAAGTTGCAGCCTGATTTAATGTGTTACCCAAGGAAGAATAGAGTTTTCGCTATGGCATCTTAATTACTGCAATTTTTTGCATATGTAAAACGTACATTCACCAAGATACAATCTGCATAGAAAGACCTTTCAATGGATTTTTTCAATTTATTTAATTTCTTTAAATCCCCCCTTCCCCAGCATTACCTTAATTTACTCACCGTGGTGCTGTAGCTCAGTTCCAGTGATCAGGCACCTCATCATGGGACTTCTGACATCACCAGATCGGGTGACATTCCGTAAACATTCTCATGCAAAGGTCATTGACTGTTTATGAGATGTATCTGACCATTTCTAGATCAACTATTGACTGCAGCGGTCACATGGATAAATGTTTCCGCTGTAACCAATGTAAACAGAGATTGGCCGGAGTGGTGACAGGGGCAGGTCAACTGAGAGATGAGTATTACTCTATTTGTTTTTAGACTAGATGACCTCCCTCCATTGCCACCTATGTTTGTTTATCCCCCTTTACGTCATGGTGCAGAGCGTTAAGGCAGCAGAAATGCAGTCCTAAGCTCTCGCTCACGAGCTGAGGGTTGCAGGTTCAATCCCCACTTGGTTCAGGTAGCTGGCTCAAGGTTGACTCAGCCTTCCATCCTTTCGAGGTTGTTAAAATGAGCACCCAGCTTGCTGGGGGGTAAAACCACTCTGCAAAAACAGTCTGCCTAGAGAACATTACAACGTGCCGTCACCCTAGGAGTCAGTCATGACTCGGTGCTTGCACCAGGGGACTTTACTGTCCCCTACCTTAAAGTCAACAGGTCATGCGAATATACCCGAGATCAGCCAATGAATGACCAAATGTTCATTCGCTGGCTGATCAGCTCATTTGTGCAGCAGTAAATGTACATTACTGGGATGTGCTGCCCACAACTCTGGAACTTTATGGGGAATGGGCAGTCACATTACGATAACCCCATTTCTTGAAATCAGACACCCTGAAGAGTATTGCTCTGATCAATGGTGTTGCTGGGGGAGAGGGTCTGGCAGAACATGTGTCCTAGATGGTAGGTTTCTGTGGGGAGAGGGCAGTGAACTCTGGATGAGTTGGCCTTCTAAGTCTTCTCATGCAAACTAGATGCTCTTCACAAGGAGATACTGTACATCTCCCAACCCACATCAGAAAACTTCTGTGCCCTGAAGTAATATGTCTGTGCATGGTTCTCGTTTCCTTCTGGAGAAGACTCTGGTTTTGGCTTAAATTCCAGTTATGTTATGAGGCCTGTTAAAACGTCATACATTGACGTGTAGGAAATAGGTGGTGCTGCTGAGGCATTGTAACATCTCCCATTTCCATACCAAATTTCCCAGAGGAGCATTGCAAGGCCCTTAACATCTCCTCACACCTGCTAGGCTGTCTCCACAAGGAGAAATTGTAACCCAACCATTCCTGTGTGAGTGAAAGTAAAAATACCGTGCAACTCTGGACCTCTTGATGATCGTGCTCACTGCATGGGGATGTAATATTATATACTGGTCATTCATGATACATAGACAGAAAGCATGCACTACAGTAGGAATCAATCCCAAGGTTGTGGCCATACACTTTAGATGTCTGCCAGCTGACAGATTTTCCTGACTACCCCGCCATACAGATGCTTGGCTGAGTGTGTAAGCATTCTCCATAGGAAGAGAGGAGCAAGCCGCTGCCACATGCTCTGGCGGAAGCATATTTTTTTTTAGAACAAAAGGATCAAGTGTGTTGAAATCGAACATCCCTGATACATGCTTCCATCATCATCTGTCAATGGGAAAGAGTCGAGACACCAACATACACTTTAGATCAGAGGCCCCAACCTTTTATATTTTGTGAGCCACATTCAACTTTAAGTGATGGTTGGGAGCCACAAGCAACTCCAAATGGTGAGAAATTTTTAGGCTAGAGCTACACAGCATCTTTATGCGTGACACTTGTCAAGTAGTCAAAGATTGGAAAAAAAAATAATCTGAGTACACCAATGCAAATCAATGATGGTTTATAATATACTTATTACATCTGTAAAAACTATGGATGCAATACGGACAGAAAGAATGCCCATGTGAATGGGCTCTAAGGATGGCTTCAAATGGGCATATTTATGTAAGTTTTTGTGCATATGAATCTTGCGCATACAATATGAAGAGAATAGAAGCCATTGATTTTAATGGATTCATACATATATCCGCATTTTGCGTGCAAAAAAACACTCAGCATACTCTACTTTTGTGAGCATTTATGCATCAAAGGTCCCCATAGAAGTGTATGGGGGTGCGCAAATGCATGTGCATTATGCAAGGGGATACGTGAAACACAACTCCACTGGAAAAAGAACACATCTGGAACTTATTAGAAATGAACAAATAAACATGCCCTACAGGTGCAAACTGCAATAAAATATGCTGACGCACGCACAAAAAAACCTTGTTTATAGCATCAATATGTTGCACTGAGGCTCAAATGCCCGTGTATAGCCACTCTTAGACTGCTTTCAGACAGTGTATTGTAATACGTCAAATACATGGGTTAATCCACATTTTGCAGTGACTGCTGGTTGCTGTCTCTCTGTGATGCATGGGTGCATGCGGACTATTAGTCCTTCCTGAGAGAAGGTTGGAGGTGTGGTTCTCTAATTGCTCTTCCAATCTACAGGTGTGGAGAGCTTTATATTCTTACCCCTCCCTTTACTCCCCGCTGCTTTTTCAGTTCCATAGAGGAGAGGTTGGAGACTGGTGTTCCTCTAGGCTGGGTGAATTGCTTCTTATCCAGATAACTGCTGCAGTTGTATTTTTGTTATCTGTATTGTTTTGCTTTGTGGTGACGGTTCATCTCTCCAGCAGTTCCTATATGGATAGTCAGGGCCCAGGAAAAAGACAGTGGGGCTGCCTTATCAGGACAATTACTCCGCTATTAGGTTAGGGACAGGCATGTATCTGCCGTGGGAGGAGCAATTGTGCAGTTTGGTAGAAAATACTGTTTCCTGGATAAGCCAACAGCAACCACTAGGATGTATGATGATGTCATCATTATGTGAGCACCTACTGTATGTGGGTAGAGTCAGGGATCATATAACCAGGGGATGATCACTGTATCCAGGAGTCTGCTGAGCTGGCGATGTCCGGAAATCAGCATGGATGTGGATGTACCACAGCCGTGTATGTGATGTATGTGAATCAGGATGGATGTAGTAGAGCTGTGTGTGATGTGTGGGGATCATAATGGATGTACCATGTAGCACAGCTGAGTGGAGCATTGCGCCACCAGAAATACTGGTACTATACTTTCCTAATAATTACTAGTAAAAGATAATAAAAACACAGAGGCCAATATGCAAAAAATATGTTATGCTGTATTTTTAAAAATGGATGTGAAAAATATGGCCATGTGAATAGATATATAATTTTACATTAGCTCCATATTACGGTCCGCAAATCACGGAACGTATATGGAGCTAAAATACGCTTATCTGAAAGCAGCCTAAACATGTATTCACATGTGAATTCTGTCTGAGGCCTTAGTCAGACGGGCGTTTTTAGCCGCGATTTGCGCATGCGCATGCGTCCGGCGATTTTATAAAACCATTGCTTTGCAATGGTATCAGACACATGAGCGCTTTTTATGCGCTCGTCCGATAAATTATAGAACAGAAATCGCAGATCGCACCTATCTGCGATCTGCGATTCCTGTTCTCTTCTCTATATGCGCTCAATGGGGCTGGCGGCAGCAGCGCCGACCCCATTGAGAACATATAGAAGACAAATCATTCTTCTCTGCCACAGCTGTAACAGCTGTGACAGAGAAGAACGATGTTTGCCCATTGAATTCAATGGAGCCAGCAATACAGCCGCTCCATTGAAAGCAATGGGCTGCCGGCGTGCGCGGGGTGAATTGTCGGGAAGGGCTTAAATATATAAGCCCTTCCCTGCAATTCATCCTACAATGTGTTAAAATAAAAAAAAAATTGTATACTCACCTTTCCGCTGCAGCCGGAGTCCAGCCGCGGCCGCTGTCAGTTCTCCTGAACTGCTTCTCGGCACTATTCAGCCGGCGGGGCTTTAAAATCCCCGCCTGCTGAATGATCTGCCTCTGATTGGTCACAGCCCTGACCAATCAAAGGAAGGTTTCACTTACACACCCATTCATGAATTCATGAATGGGTGAGTGACTGCTGCCTCTCAGCGCTGAGCCAATCAGGGGCAGGTCTGACTCACATCCATTCATGAATTCATGAATGGGTGTGAGTGAGACATGCCTCTGATTGGCTCAGCGCTGAGCCAATCAGGGGGCAGGTCTGACTCACACCGTCTTCACACCCACTGCAGGACGGCCGCGCGGAGCTCCGGCTGCCGGGAGAAGGTGAGTATATATATATTTTTTATTTTTACACATTTTAGGATGAATTGCAGGGAAGGGCTTATATATTTAAGCCCTTCCCGACAATTCATCCCGCGATCGCCGGCAGCCCATTGCTTTTAATGGAGCCAGCTGTATTGCCGGCTCCATTGAATTCAATGCACTGGACAGCTCCGGCCCGTTTCTAATGAAACGCGGCTAGGAGCAGATTTTCGGGCGACTTGCGTGCACCGGTCACGCGATTTGCGGATGCGCATCCGTCATGCGATCCGCAAATCGCGTGAAAAAACGCCCGTGTGACTAAGGCCTGATTCTGAAAGCAGAGACACATGGTTGTGTTTGTGCACGCTTTTGCGCATGCAAATCTGTCTGCACTAAACACGGAGAATGGAACACATTGATTTCAATGGGCTTGTTCTCATAAGTGTGTTTTGCGTGTGCAACAAAATAGGAGCTGCTCTTTTTTCCTGCATTTTGCACAGCGAATTTGCCCTAGAAGTCTCTGGCAGGTTCAAAAATGCGAAAGGGGAAGGATGTGATATTGCACAAAATGCAGCAAAAATAACACATCTGGCCCTTATTAGGCTTTAATAGCCATTCAATTCCACGGAAAGGGTGAGTCACGTGTGTAGGAACTGCCATAAGAATCACCCATTATTTTCTATGCGAGTGTTAAAAAGAACATTGCACTGTCATTCCATGTGATTTGCTTGTGATTTTCATGTAAGCCCCCTACCAATCTTAACAACGGAGATCCGGTCTCCTTCTTTCTTCCTCACTGCAGAGTTACTGCACCCACCACAGTGACTGAATCGCACTAGCACTCCATTAACTTTCAATAGGACGTCCGAGATACCCAAGCGGCACCTACTCTGATATTTCCATTAGCCCCATGGAAATGAATAGCGTTCTGACCACTAGAGATGAGCGAACCTACTCGGTTCGGGTGTTTTTGAACTCGAGCACCGCTTTTTCCGAGTAACTCACTACTCGGACGAAAAGATTTGGGGGGCGCCGGGGGTGAGCGGGGGGTTGCAGAAGGGAGTGGGGGCGGGAGAGAGAGAGAGCTCCCCCCTGTTCCCCACTGCTACCCCCCGCTCTACCACGCTGCCCCCCGAATCTTTTCGTCCGAGTAGTGAGTTACTCGGAAAAAGCAGTGCTCGAGTTCAAAAACATCCGAACCGAGTAGGTTCGCTCATCTCTACTGACCACACATGCTTGGCCAACACTCCCTTTATGTTGATGAAGTGATTCCTGCAGGGACAGGCAGAACAGGACAGGTGAGTCCCATTCCGGAGGTCAGCGGGGGTCTCAGAGGTGAGACCCCCACTGATCAGCAAGCTCTTCTATGGATACATGATAACCAGCAATCTTGGTACAGCTCCTTTAAAAGGTAAAATTAGTTCATTGCTAAACTTTTTCTGAACTGACAGCATGGAGCTCGGAGAATCCCTAATGTGTCCGCATGCAACGTACACTCCACAAAAGGGGCAATCTTATCTGCCCATCTGCTACAATGTTTATTGGATACAAACAGATGTCTCACTCCAGATACACCTGAATACATCATCCACACCAGGCCCTGCTCAGGGGATACAGGAACCCATTCACAACTCAACCAACATGAAGACAAATTTAGATTTCGAGATTCGACCAGACAAAAAAGCAATCGCCTCAGTAGGATTCTATTCAGCAAAACAATTCCAAAGAGGAAATTGTCAACTCTTGAATGGGAATGTGAGCAGCATGGCATTAAATCGAGATGATAAGTGATCAGAATGTCTACCAACCGGCCCTGAATATTCCCCAACTAAACGGTGTCATTACGGTATATCGCGTAACGCATGCATTTAAATTGCTCTATTAGAAGTTTGCATTGCTTTGTTAAAAAATGTTTATGATAAACAGATAACTCATGACGTTGGTGTCTGGACTCGCTGTAAGTACACAGAATCCATGGGATGGATCCTTTTAATGAATGCGGGTGGAACAGTGGATTTTGTCATTTGACTCTTTGGGACTGCAAATTTAGTGAATTGTGATTACACTCTTGATAATATTGTGGGCTTACCTGAGTAAATCACATTATGTGTCCACCAGGGACGTAGCTAGGGATGGGTTGGTGGAGCATGTGCCGAACCCCTGGTGCTAAGGGGTAGTGTTGAGCACATTGAATCCATAGAACCTTGTTTCATGTCGAAATTTGTTACAAGTTTGGTGCAACACTAACTCAAACCAAGCTTTTAGTAAAGTTCTACCCAAAACAGGGTTTTACTAGTTCGGTAAGCTCAACACTATTCCTGAATACTGGTGTATAAGGCTTAAACCGATGAACGAGTTTGCACACATTTTTGCACACGTGAAACTCATATCCGCAAAATGTGATGAATCCAACCCCTTTGATTTCAATGGGTTTGTACCCTTTCTTTCTGCTTGTTATGTAGAAAGGTGCCAGAGAAGTCTATGGCAGGTTAAAAATAAAAAAAAAAAAGTTCAGTCGCGGAAAGCATATTTGCACATTAGTTTGTTGAAGCCCTAACACTGTCTAAAGGCTTCTTGACATGCGCATATTTGCACAATATGCCGAAAATAAAAATTGTTGATTTCAATGGGTTCACTCACATTTCCTTTTTTAGGACTTGCTCTACTTTTCTGCGAATTTGCATACCAAAGGTCCGCATAGAAGTCTATTGGAGGTGCAAATGTGCATTGACCAAAAAATACATCTGGAACTCAGGCACTTCCCTTTTTTTTTGCTGTTCAGCTCTTATCTCAGAGTCGTCACTAATACACTTTGACTTTTATTTAGAAGGATGTTTGGATTGAACTTCTACTGTCCTCTCAGCTAATATAAGAAAGCGTACAGGCATTTTTTTGCACCTCACTTCGACCCATTTGCATGACCTTTGGTGGAGGATTTTGGTGTCATCAGATTTGTGACATCGTCACCACAGCCGTAAAATCATAAAATTTGAGTTTGATACATTGAGTGACCCGTCAGACAAGGTCAAAGTTCCTATGTTAAGTCTCGCAACGCAGTTGTGGTTCAACCAACAGGGCCAGTAGGGAGAGTCAAGCATGGCTAAGCGATGTTCATATCAAGTACTTACCAGTTTGACTGTTGCCATGTCCCCAAAACGTGGAAGACTGAGCGGTGGACGCCGGACAGTTCAAACCGAATCCTCAGATTGACAGTTCTTAAAATATTTACAACCATTGTTCCAAACATTTTATGTTTGTGTGGCAAACATGGTGTCAGTCCAGTGATATAAAAGGCATGACATATTGGAGATGACTCACGCCTTAAAAATCCACTACCAATTTTGATGCGGATCTGTAAGTACGAGACAAAATCTGCATTTTACACTTGGATTTTGACATGGATTTTGGTGCTGATGCACATCAAAATCTGTGTGTTGTATGTAGGTTGTGGTACGTAATTTAATATGGGACCATACCAATCTCCACAATAGATTTGTAAGAAGTGAGTCATCACCCAAAGCCTTGTCTTTTATATATTAGTTTTACATATATATATATATATATATATATATATATATATATATATATATATATATATATATATATATATATATATATATATATATATATATATGTACATCCTTGTATCTCAAGAAAATTATCCTGTGGTTAGGTTCAGCCTTTTGAAGTTCCAAACAGACGTCTGTAAAAATAAGGAGATCCATTTCTCTGCCGAGTGGAAACCAAGAAAAATATGTGATCTCAACACGTCATTCCTTTTATGATCGTACTTAGTGCAGAAAACATATGTTTCCTCTGAATCACTGCCAACTGTTTAAATATATGCTTGTGAAAATACACAGAAGATTAGATGACTTTACCCAGAATGCACCTGGGCAACATGTTAGAATATTTACACAGCCGTCATACACACATAAATCTTCGGCACGCTCAATGCCGCATTCTAATAAATGGGCATTGTATGGAAAGGAAACATATGGAATTCGTATGTAGAAAAACCAGTTGAACGTCTACTTGATTCAAAGTACCATACGGTCCATTCGGCAATATATATCTGGGAGCATCAGGAAGCCTACTACGGGTTCTGAAAAATAAAAGGGCTCAGAGAAAAGGTCTATGGAATATAATTTTAGTTGGCACCACTGACAGTTTTAGGGACAGGGCCATCTGGCCAAGACGAGTAAGAGATATTGCCTGGAATGGGTTGAACTTTTTAGTCTGAACAAGTTCTGTTGAGATGTCTTTATCATATGATAAGGTTACTTCAACATACTGTAAAATAACCAAAGGGTCTTTATAAGGGGGAGCTGAATGGTCTTGACACTTAAGAGCAATCATCTAATGTGGACAGGTTCTTCCAGCTCTTGGAATTGCAATGGTTGGGGGCGATAAAGATCGACCAGTTGGATTGTTTTGTTCTTGGGGAGATAAGCTGCAATAAAGATGCCTGACAGTGGCCTTTCCTTCTTTTAACATTCATAACACATGACTAGCTAAGTGTGCATGTGAGGGGCAGACGCACAAGATAGCTGACAGCCAAATAAGCAGCTGTCGAATGCGTATGGCCACCCTTTGACCCTTTACTGAAAGTACAACCATGGTATATAGCCAAAGAGATAGTATCTTTAGAGGTGCTATGGGGCGTGTGGAGAGATGGAGTACAACTTGCGTCCTCTTTTCTCTTAGTAGGGTTCTCTGCCCTTATACGCATTAGATGATTGGCCTTAATGGTCAAGACCAATCTAAATGAAGACCGTTTGTGCATTTTACTGATGTTACCTTATCTTATTAAAAGGACATCCCAATATAGGTCATTCATGTTAAAGACTTCAACTTATCCCTAGACTTAAATAGCAAGTCCAGGTTCTGGCCAGCAATTAGCATGCGGTTAGAGATGATCAACTGCAGCATGTAGGATTCTCTAATGCTCCTTGACAATGAAAGTAGAAGTAAAAGTCATTGACACCTCCATGACAACCAAAGATAAATGCCCTATCAGAAGATGAATTCTTACCATCTACCTGCTTGTCCTCATCACCTGATAACTACGCCCGCCCTGAAATGTATTTTCCTTAAAGCTATTTGTTCTTTACACAGTAGCCGTTAAAATGTACTCTGTTATCTGATATCAATTAGGCAATTAAAGCCTTGTAACACATTTGCAATGGCCTTTGTCTTAAGTAATTTACTGTCTGTGAAGAATACTAATTCTTTGAAGAAATTGAGAACAGGAAGTTTGGTTGGTTCGCCAAAATCATTTCAAACTGTAACTTCACCAATACACCTAGAAGAAGGTGGTGGGCCAGTGGTTTGCACTGTTGCCTTACATCTCTGGGGGCCTAAGGTTCAAATCTAGAAAAGGACAACACCTGCATGGAGTTTGTATGTTCTCCATGTGTTTCACAATAAACGCCTATATTTATATAGCGCATGCATATTATGCAGCACTTTACATCATTTGAGGTTTTCCGACCTTATTTGAGCTCACAATCTATATTTACATATTAATACATTTTTTGGAGAACATACAAACTCCTTGTAGCTGTTGCCCTTGGACAGATTTGAACTTAGGACTCCAGTACTGCAAGGCAATAGTACTTATCACTGAACCACCACACCAAAATCACCTATAGATTTTCAAATAATAGTCAGGAGGAGATGAGACTACAGCCTTCAGTATAGGGCAGCTTTGTTTCATGTTTCTATATACTGCAAACAAGGGAGATAGAATAATACCTCCACAGTGCCACCTATTGGAAGGCAGCATTCCTTCAAGCCAAGGTTAGACTCTTTATACAAGCCTTGTAACAGTGACTGGGAATTAAAAACAAAGCCAGACTCCATGTACAGACAGCTGTTTCAGGGTATTTGCCCATCATCGGTGTACAGGAGGAGTTTGGATTTGCTGGTGAGAGTCCTGGGAGGGTCAGAAATGCTATATTTTCTTCTTTACTATCTTTTCTATATACTGCAGCATGGTGTGACTGAAAAAAGATTTGAGGAGGAATTAATTAAACACTGTGATTAGAAAAAAATGACAAAAAACTTTCTTGAGAAAAAAGCCATAAAAGGAAAATGGGGTAGATATATGGATTTGCTGCTCTTTATGGCCCAGAATTTCAAATGTTTGAGTTTTACATAGCCATTTAAGGATTTAAAATGCTACCTCACAACATATGGCTAATGACTAAGGCCTCGTTCAGACGAGCGTGTTTTGGTGCGTGCATATGCACGCACAAAAACACGCTTGTATTTACAACACTGCATTCCCTATGGTGTGTGCACATGTCCGTACTTTGCAGGTGCGTGCCTGCAAAGATAGGACATGCGTGCACCATAGGGAATGCACGCATTGTTTTCAATGGAGCCGCGGCTGTTGCCGGCAGCTCCATTGAAAACAATGACCTGCCGGCCCCCTGCATACCTTTTCAGGGAAGGACTTTACATATAAGCCCTTCCCTGAAAAAGAAAGATTTTAGTGTAATAAAAAATAAAAATGCAGCCATTCTCTTCAATGGAACCGCTTCTGCTGCCGGCGGCTCCATTGAAGTCAACGGTCTGCTGGCACCACCAAATTCTTTTTCAGGGAAGAGCTTAACATATAGGCTCTTAACTGAAAAGGAAAAATTTTGGTGAAAAAAAAAAAAAATGAAGCCATACACTTCAATGGAGCCGCTGCTGCTGCCAGCGACTCCATTGAAGACAATGGTCTGCTGGCACACCTGAATTCTTTTTCAGGGAAGAGCTTAACATATAAGCCCTTCCCTGGAAATCAATTAAAAGGGATTTAAAAAAAAAAAAAAAATAGATACTCACCTCCCTTCAGCTGCCGGGGCCCAGCCGCGTCTTCTCCTGCTGTCCCCTGCACTGTGGTGCTGAACTGTTGATCTATCAGCAGCCGGGGATTTAAAATCCCTGGCTGCTGAAAGAGCTGAATGTGATGGGCTGAGGTGCTCAGCCAATCACAGGCAGCTCTCCCCGAATGAATGACAGGTTAGAGCTGCCTGTGATTGGCTGAGCACCTCAGCCAATTACATTCAGCTCTTTCAGCAGGCGGGGATTTTAAATCCCCGGCTGCTGATAGATCAGCTGTTCAGCAACACAGTGCAGGGGAGAGCAGGAGAAGACGCGGCTGTGCCCCAGCAGCTGAAGGGAGGTGAGTGCCTATTTTTTTACTATTTTAAAAGGCTTTTCAGGGAAGGGTTATGAAGTCTGAACGAGCCCTAAGGATGCTCTCTGGATGTTATATGAGTTTCTTAAAGCAGACCACCCATGTGAATTTGTTAATATTCACCAGCTCTATTATGGTTATTATCGTGTTTTTCTGAAAATAAGACCCTATCTTATATTAATTTTGCCCAAAAAGAGGCACAGGGACTTAGTTTCAGGGGGGTGCTTTATTCTCACCTAGCAGGTGCTGTCCAGGTCCCTCCCACTGCTCTCTGGTGATCTTGCAGGCTTCCAGGCAGTCCTCAACACTGATGGAGCATCTCTTGCGGGTAATGGGGGTTGAATACCCCGCATCGAGCAAGCGATTGCTCTGATTGGTTCACGAGTGCCACCTGAACCAACCAGAGGCAGAGCTTGATGAACCAATCACAGTAATTCATTGAATGACATCATGAATCATGAAAAAGATGGTGAAATTCCGTTGCCTTTTTAGTTCACCCCATTTTTTATTTTTTTTTTAAATGTTGCAATTAGAGATGAGCAAACATACTCGTTTAGAGCGATTTCGCAATCAACCATCGCTTTTTCGAGTAACTGACTACTCGAGCGAAAAGATTCGGGGGGCGCCGAGGGGCAGCGTGGTGGAGCAGGGGGTAGCAGTGGGGAACAGGGGGGAGCTCTCTCTCCCGCCCCCACTCCCCTGTACAACCCCCCACTCACCCCCGGTGCCCTCCGAATCTTTCCGCTCGAGTAGTCAGTTACTCGCAAAAAGCGATGCTCGATTGCGAAATCGCCCTAAACGAGTACGTTAGCTCATCTCTAGTTGCAATACATTATAGGGTACATTAAATGGTACCAAAATGGTAAAATTGTAAAATACACCCTGTTTCTCAAACAATAAGCCCATATAGCCATATGGCCAAAAAAAAAAAAAAAGTTATGATTTTTGGAAAGTATTGCTGAAAGAGGCCTTAGTCAGACGGGCGTTTTTTGCCGCGATTTGCGGATCGCATGACGGATGCGCATCCGCAAATCGCGTGACCGGTGCGCGCAAGTCGCCCGCAAATCGCCCGAAAATCTGCTCCTAGCCGCGTTTCATTAGAAACGGGCCGGAGCTGTCCAGCGCATTGCATTCAATGGAGACGGCAATACAGCCGTCTCCATTGAAAGCAATGCGCTGCGGGCGAGCCCGGGATGAATTGTCGGTAAGGGCTTAAATATATAAGCCCTTACCTGCAATACATCCTAAAATGTGTTAAAATAAAAAAAAACTGCATTCTCACCTTCTGCCTGCAGCTCCGGGCAGCCGTCCTGCAGTGGGTGTGAAGGGGGTGTGAGTCAGACCTGCCCCCTGATTGGCTCAGCGCTGAGCCAATCAGAGGCATGCCTCACTCACACCCATTCATGAATTCATGAATGGATGTGAGTCAGACCTGCCCCTGATTGGCTCAGCGCTGAGAGGCAGCAGTCACTCACCCATTCATGAATTCATGAATGGGTGTGTGAGTGAAACCGGCCTCTGATTGGTCAGGCTGTGACCAATCAGAGCAGATCATTCAGCAGGCGGGGATTTTAAAGCCCCGCCGGCTGAATAGTGCCGAGAAGCAGTTCAGGAGAACTGACAGCGGCCGCGGATGGACTCCGGCTGCAGCGGAAAGGTGAGTATACAATTTTTTTTTATTTTAACACATTTTAGCATGAATTGCAGGGAAGGGTTTATATATTTAACCCCTTCCCGACAATTAACCCCGCGCACGTCGGCAGCCCATTGCTTTCAATGGAGCGGCTGTATTGCCGCTCCATTGAATTCAATGGGCAAACATCGTTCTTCTCTGCCACAGCTGTTACAGCTGTGGCAGAGAAGAATGATTTGTCTTCTATATGTTCTCAATGGGGTCGGCGCTGCTGCCGCCGGCCCCATTGAGCGCATATACAGAAGCGAACAGGAATCGCAGATCGCAGATAGGTGCGATCTGCGATTTTTTGTTCTATAATTTTTCGGACGAGCGCATAAAAAGCGCTCATGTGTCCGATACCATTGCGAAGCAATGGTTTTAAAAAATCGCCAGACGCATGCGCAAATCGCGGCAAAAAACGCCCGTCTGACTAAGCCCAAAAAGTGAAAATAAAAAAAAAACGTAAAAAGGGGTTAAAATAAATGACACTCATAATCACATTTAAACAAGTGGCAAGAAAAATTCTTCTATTGCATAAAACACAAGAATCGGGATGAATTATACGTTATGTCCACAGGTTGTACGGCACATTTTCTGACTAATGCGGAATAAATCACATTAATGTATAAGGTATATTGTGCCTTTAAGCTGCATGTAAAAATGACACATTTCAGCTGCTGTAGAATAACGGGATTATTCATCTTGTTGTGAAATTGCCGTCTAGTTTATAGTGGAATTATCGTTTATCTTTCGGACATCCCTTATATTAGGTTTTGTCTAATTCTCTATAGATGGCTCCACTTTACATTCCTATTAACGCTTTTGACTTTCAATAGGACTAAAGAATTTGAGGGTTCACCGCCTAACAATAAATGAGCGTGGAGTAGCCATCAGCATGCAGAGGCTTCATCTGTTACCAGACTCACTGATTATACGGAGAAGAATGTGCGCTTTTATTGCTGTACCTCTACTATACCAAACCCACTGAGATTAGTACACATGGTAGAATTTAATTAACTTGACAAAAGATCCTAATTGTTCTCATTCCTTTATCTTTTTTTGGTGGGAGAACGAGCGTGGTCTGTGTTTTTAACTATACTGTGCACAGGCGGTTTAGATTCTTTATGCAGCATCTCAAAATTGATTTCACAGCTAGAAACTTTCTTTAGTATAGTACTAGTGATAATAAATAGCATGTTATTATCAGGGGCATACATGGGAGGCTAGTACAGTACAAAAAAAAATCTAAATTACAACCCCTCCCCCCATGTCTTTATACTTGTTCTGTCATTATATAAACCCACTACCAAACAGGAAATCAGGTGGTTGTTCTACAGTTGCAAAAAAAAAAGTAAGTGAACCCTATGGAATCAGCATTGATTACTAATAAAATGTGGTCTGATTGATTGAATAGTTGAAATTCACAATGGACAAACAGAGTCTAACTGATCTAATAATGGACAAACAGTTCTACATCGATGTCTTTTACTGAGCACATTGAGTAGCAACCAGTGTGCAGGGGGAAAAAGTACGTGAAGTTCTGTGATAAAGATTTCCGCCAGAGCTGATTGGCAAAAAGTATTTCAATTAAGAAGATGAGGTTGAAAATGTGGGTTCATAGGTGCTTTGCTGATTTCAGGACATTTCGGCCAACTTTTTTTGCCCAATCGATAGATTTTGTCCATTGCTTTCCTCGTTCACTAGGATATTCCATCCAATTTCTTTCGTCCAATCCACTTTTCATCCAAATGCTTTCCTCACCCAGTACGACACTTGACATTTCACCATTGATACTCTATGCCATACTTAAGAAAAGAGACGTGTTTTCTCCTCCTGAACATATAGTCTATTAGAAATCTCTGTTTCAATGATGACTTTGGATGTTGCCACCTCTTGACCTAATACTGTAGTAAAAAAGTTGTAATTTCAAAAATTTTACATTCCTCCAAAAATCTGCAGTGGCTTCCCTGCCTGCCATGTGGTGCGGAAGAAGAGGCAGGAAAGACCATGACAGAATCCCCTCAATCCCAGATCATTGGGGGGAGATTCCGCAGCAGAGTCTTCATACAAATTATACGACCTAAATGAAGTAGAATATGTGGTGAAAAAGTAATGTCAAAGTTTGCCGAGTTATTCCATGTTAAATTGACACATGACAGATTTCTAAAATTTGCCCTGGTCATTAAGGCACAAACAGGTCTGGTCACTAAGGGGTTAAAACGAGTGGCTCAGAATCGCTTTTGCGTTTCCAATGCTAAGTGGATAAAATCTAGGTTGGACATAATGATATATAGGACAAACTAAGATTGGAGGAATTGTCCGCCCAGACAAGTTTTCATTTGGATAAACTTATAAAAGGACAAAAAAATCTCAGACTAACCGGCCTCAAAATGCTTTGTCTATTAAATAAAATCACATAAAGCCTGGTTACTGATATATCTGTCTTTATCAAGGACTGGTTAGTGTGAAACATGCCCCGATGAAAAAAAATTTCAGAAGACCTCAGAACACATGTAGAGTTAATTCATACAAACCATTTTGATATCTATACGCTGTCCGTATATGGAACTGACTTCACACTGACAGCACGATGATCCATTATAGTCAATGGGCTATGCAGAGATACTTTTTTTTTATATGGACTGAAAAAAAAAATCACAGCATATCCTGTTATGGTCCAACTTCTCAGGCCACAGTCACCCATTTAAGTCAATGGGTGCCCCAAAAAATCAGAGTATATATGTGTGCACTCTGTTTTTCCCCGATCATTGGTAAGCAATCAAGAAAAAAAAAGGTCCTCCTTCTGTTTTTTTATGCATGAGAAAAAATACAGCTCCCATACGGGTGTAAAAACCGGACACACTCAATGCATGCAGATGTTATATGGACACACACATGCATTAAAATCAGTCTGATTGTCCCACATTGAAATCAGACACACTCGTGTGAATAAGGTCTTATAGAGATGCATACCTCCAGACGGGTTCAGCACTGTGCATTTACAGTATTAGGACTTCACAGGTACAGCAAGTACGAGTACATGATCATTAGAGGATGTGGTGGCTGTAATTGACAGCCAACCTCTTCTTAGCAATGATCATGATTGGTAAAAAATGCCAATCCTGGCCATTTGAGATGCCTCGATCATTCCACATTGTGGCATCATCAAAGTAGTCTGGACACTAATAGGCATTTACAAGAGAAACCCTGGGAGTCTCTCTTAGGTCAAGGGCTGTCTTCATGGTGGTGCAGTTCTACAGCAATAAAGGGATTAAAGGTCATCAATATCAGATCGGTGGGGTTCCACCACCTGGGACCTCATCAAACAGCTTTTTGAGAAAGCGGCAGTCCTTGGCTTCTTCTCAGGCCAGTAGCATCAAGTTGATTCACCATATGGCGTATACCAGGTATAAATGAGATAAAATAAATGGGGCTGTGCTCTGTATGATGTGAAGGGGCTGCAGCACTCAACTGAGCACTGCAGACCCTTCAAACAACCAATCATTGGAGGTTCTGGGTGTCCAAAGATAGTCATCAATATGTTAGTCCCTTTATAAAGAAATTTACCAGAGATTAAACTTTAAAAAAAAAATAAGGCTTAGAATGATCTAAAATAATAAAATAAATCATACCTTACCGATATCCAGCCACTTCCCCTCATATGCTTCCTGGGTCCACCGCCGGTCTCTGTTCCCCCCTAGTACCTCTAGACACAGACATGTGACCACTGCAGTAATCCCCTAGCTGATGAAGTGACCTTTTACAGCCAGTGGCAGTCAGCAGTGCCCATGTTGAGAGGGATGGGGAGAAACAGAGACCAACAGTCGGCCCAGGAAGTGGTGGAATGGGAGTAGCAAGCAATCAGTAAAGTAATCATGACTTATTTTTTTACTTTACACCATTCAGGGTTTTTAAAAAAATGCTAATTATCTTGATTGTCAGGATGGAAGATTATTTCGATCAGCTGTTGTGGTGAGATCAGGGTTGGGTATTTCAACAGCCTCCGCCCATGATTATGCCTACAGTTAAATCCGGCCCTGAAAAACACTATCACAAAATAATGAATACAATACTATAAGCCTAATTTACTAAACCTGTCAGGAAAAAATTGAAAAACCGGCCTTTTGCACATAGCAACCAATCAAAGCTCAGCTTTCATTTCTGGTAGAATATAGGCTGCATTGTGATTGGCTGCTATGAACAGAAAGGCCAAATTTACCATTAGGCAGTTTTGAGAAATAAGCCTCGTTGGTCTTTCCTCGTGAGGTTGATGGTGCGATCATTTTTTGTTAAATAAAATGAGATCATGGTTAAATAAAAGGTAGAAGTGTATCGAAAGAAGCATAAGATAATGATTTATTTGAACTCATTAGTAAGACGTTATGCGTTCTGCCATTTTCCCATGCTGACCCTTGCTTTACCTCTTGTGTTCTGCTTCTGTGGTTACATAGAGCAAGGTAGAAAAATTCACAAAGCCTGCTAACAGCATTTCCAGCTACAAGTCAAGAACTGGCAGGAAAAAAATACAATTTATATTAGAAATTGCAATTTAATTGAGCAACATAATGACTAAGAGTGTGTTTAATTTTCATCAACCTTATCCCTCGGGAAAAAAACAATCTAAAAATGAATTGAAAACATTATCCTATATGAAACTGCCAAGCCGGATTTCTAAGAGCTACTTGCCATTTACTAGAGGCAAAATGCCTATGAGAGAAAACAATGCAATATATGACAATAATGCAAGAGAAATAATACCCAACTTATCTGGAGGCTAATCCGACATTAACAATATCAATCCAGAAAAAGTTCCAAATTGAAAAAACGTTTAGCTAAACTTGAAGAAAAAAAAAGCAACTAAATCTAATGCATAGAAATTCAGAGGTTAATTAATGTCACGGTCATTTTTCCAGTTTACAGCTGAACACACAGGAGCTTAAAACGGTAGACCGCCACCATAGCATTTTTATATTGAAAACTGTCTTAGGAGTAATTAGAGGTTACGGTACTTTTTAGATTCCATGCTTTACCAGATGACGTGTACAGGTCTGCATAGCAGCTGTTGACACCAAACTGTAGGGTATTTTAAATGAAGAATTACATACAAAGTTAGAGCCTCATGTGGCGCAGAGTGTTGAGGCAGCAGAAATGCAGTCCTAAGCTCTCGCTCACGACCTGAAGGTTGTGGGTTCTTTCCACATGCGTGGTTCAAGGTTGCCTTCCATCCTTCCGAGGTCGGTAAAATGAGTACCCAGATTTCTGGGGGATGAAAGATGACTGGGGAAGGCAATGGCAAACCACCTTGCAAAAATATTCTGCCAAGAATACGTCACGATTAGAGATGAGTGAGCATACTCGCTAAGGACAATTGTTCGAGTGAGCATTGTCCTTAGTGAGTACCTGCCCACTCAGAAGAAAAGGTTCAGGTGCCGGCGCAGATGAGCGGTGAGTTGCGGGAGTGAGCAGGGGGAGCGAGAGATCTCCCCTCCGTTCTCCCCTACTTTTCCCCCGCCACTCCCCGCCGGCACCTGAACCTTTTCTTCCGAGCGGCAGGTACTCGGTAAGGACAATGCTCACTCGAGCAATTGTCCTTAGCAAGTATGCTCGCTCATCTCTGGTCACGGTGTGACGTCAGCCTTGAGTCAGTGCTTGCACCAGGGGACTTTACCAACTTACAAAGTTGTATGCATTTGAACAATTAAATGCTATGGTGGGCATACCTTTATATATAGAGTTGTGCCTAGCCTTTTTACCGCCTGAGGCAAACAGCAAAATGGCACTTCTCCCTCCCCCCAAAATATTATTTTATATGGCATGTGACAGCTTGTGATCATTAATGCGGTGCTATGTGATGGACATTCTCTTTATTTTAATAGTGAACAATCTCTGTACGTCTACGTGGTGGACTTTGGTGTGAATCCAAGTTAGAATCCGCACCGAAATTCAAAAGTAACATGCAGATTTCAGAATGCTTTTTGATGCAGATTTCACACCATCATTTAGCCCTTTTCCGACTGCATAACGTAAATATATCTTATGTGATCACGAAGGGTGTACTAAAGGGGCTCCACTCCAGACACAGTGGCTATCAGCTGTGTTGACCAAATTGTGGCAGTTAATTGTTTAGATACTGCAGTCAAAACTGACTGCATGGCTAAGCAGTCAGCGGGAGGAGGGTGCCGATAGGCCAGAATGGCATCCCAGAGCCTGCTGAAGGTAGAGCTTCATAGGCAACATTAAAAAGTGTTAAAAACTACTATATACTGCTATACTGAAATATTGTAGTTACATAGTACAAGCTTTCAAATGACTGCAAGTTCAAGTCCCCTGTGAGGACTGAATAAAATTGGAAAAATAAAAGATTTCACAATTTTTTTAGTAGTAAAACAAATACGGTAAATAAAATATTAAAAGCTATTAAAACTATTTTAAAAACACATATTTGGTATCATTCTCTAAGTAAAAGACAGAACTATTACGATATCATGATATTTATCCCACACAGTCAAGGCTTAAAAAAAAAAAAGGAAGGAATGTCAAAAATTTTTGGGAGCCAGGGTTCTTTTGTTAACTTGGCTCCCAAAAACTTTGAATACAATTTGGTCAAAAAGATGTGTTTTCCAAAATTATACTAATAAAACTTACAGGCTGCCCAACTAAAAATGAGCCCTTACAAAATCCAGTTGACAAAATAATAGCAAAGCTACGAGTCTTAGAATATGGCGACAGAAAGCCAGAAAGCAATTTTTGCTTAAGGAAAAATGTATTTACTTTTCAAAAAATAGGAAAACATTTAAAACTTTGTAAATTTGGTATCACCGCGATCGTACCAACGCAAAGAATGAAATGCATATGTTACTTTTACTGCACTGTGAATGCTCTAAAACAACCCCCCTCCAAAAAAAATGGTGCAACTGCACGTTTTTTCATTTCTCTCCACTTAAAATGTTTTCAAGTTGTTCCATACAATAAACGGTACATTAAACGTTACCATTAAAAAAAATACAACTTTGCAAAGAAAAAGCCCGTATATAGCTATGTCAATGGAAAAATAAAAAAAAAAGTTATAGCTCTTGGAATGAATAAATAAACAGTGGTCAAGTATACAGAGTCATCGTGGCAGCAGAGTGGTGATTCGTCAAGGTTCATGCTCACCTGTTGGCGTTGCGCTGGATGCACAGCAGCCAATTACGCTCTCAATCATGGCTGTAGCCTTCTCCCAACAGATGGGACTAGCATATGATAATCTAAGTGGGGAAACCACAATGCGGGGGATCAGAATGGATGCTGGATATGACGAAGCAAGTCTACTGATGAAGTGTTTTTGAGTCATACTAACTCCATTGCCAAGCCTATGTTTATGCTTCATCTGCATAAGCGGAACGCACATCAGGTGTGGCGGGTCTTCCTCCCTTATTCTATCCTATTGCTTTCTACCATTTATAAATTCAGTTATTTCCTTGTACATTGTAAGTATTGGATGGAGCTGTGGGACACCTGCCTTATTTTGGATAGATTGGCACTTATTGACTTTCTATATATATGTTTAGATGATTGCTGCACTATATTGCACTTCATATAAAAGGCGGTATCCCATCTTTTATTGCCTGTATATTTTCCATTTGTATTTTATTACGTTTTTATAGATTTTTATCTGATGCATAAAGGTTTATGTGCCTATTATTGAGCATTTGTTTGAGTTTCTTGTGCGTATGATTGGTGCTTTTGAATATTTTGGATTTGAGAGGGTGATACAGATATCTGAGGTGTCCTACCAAATGTGAATTAGCAAGATGTAGGAAAAAATGGAAAGATGTTTGACTGCAGCATGAGACTACACTGGGATTGTTTGTAGTCTGTTGCCATGGAAACAGATTGGTTAGCACAGGACCTGACGATTTAGACATTTTTAATGAAGATTATTTGCACAACTGATTCATTTTTCATGAATTGGTGCAAATTAGAAAACTTTATTGCAAAGGTGGACCTTGGTATATAAACGCCTTTTCACCATTTTATTGGGTACAGGTACTCAGAATGTATTTTTATTTAGGGTTTGTGGCAAGGAATAAACTTATCCACTATCCACAGGATAGGCAATATGCATCTGTTTGGTGGCAGCCTGCCTGCTGAGAACCTCAGTGATTACAAGATTCAGGATCATGTCCTGCTGTATGAATGGAGAAATGGTTGCTTAGTCCATTGCCACTCCATGCTACTCTATGTGACTACCAGATGTAGTTGAATACACATCTCAGTTATCTCTGGCAGTTCCATCATGATGAATAGAGTGTTAGCCCATATGTTAGACTGCCCCACTCATATGGGAGGTCCCCCATTCTCATGATTCGTAGCAGAGGCGTAACTTGAAGCTACTGGGCCCCAATGCAAAATCTGTAACAGGGCCCCAAAATAAAACACTTTATTCATACTACTAGGCTTACTATATGGAGAAGAGAGGCCTTATGGGCCCCCTAATGGTCCTGGGACTGGGCGCAACCGCATCTCTTGCATCCCCTATAGCTACGCCCCTGATTGGTAGAGAGGCTCTCTACCCGCCACATATTTATCCCTATTCTGTGAATGGGGGATGCTTAGAACTTTGCACATCCTCTGTAACTGAATGCAGGAGATTTTGTTTTCTCTATAAGAACTGACCAAAAATATGATTATATATTAACTATAGGATTCTGTCCTTTGAAATTAGTGGTGTTTCACTTCAAAGGTTGTTGTTCTCTTATGAAGGATATCTATCTTTTTACAGATGTGGTTATGATGATCTGTGCTTCTTTGTGTACAGTGTTTGAAATTACTATTGTTATATGGACATTCGTATAATTATAGGGTGGAATGAATCATGAAAGCCTGAATGTACTCATGATTATAGTCCTGTAACCAAAAACATTAAGCTTATTTTAGTTCTGGGCACTGGCTCCCTGTATTATCAGGTTTTGGTTGGTTTCATGGGTTTGGACCATACACCGGGCACCACATCCATGATATTTTTGTATAATGAATGGACTAGGACATTTTTGTTATGTATCAAGTTTGTAATCTGAGAGTTCAGGCAGTTCATTGCTCCAATTATGGCTTAAGCTTCAAAACATTTCCATTGAAAAAAATACTAAATCTTAAGGTGGACCCATTAGGAAGAACAAGATGATCCATTTACTGAAAGCTGATATTTGCAAACTACCCCGTGCAAATCTATAGATGTGCATCAGAGATTCAATTTGGACCCTCCATCCCTGATTCCATGATATTTCAAATGAAAAAGAGCAATGCATACAGCATAATCATTCCCATAAAAACAACAGAAACTATGCTGGAACTAAACTGAGTCCATTATACATCAGTGGGGTCCAACAGGTACCAAGATCCAGCAGGGTGTTGTAGGTTCCAGCATGGACAGAAGCACAATGCACATGTGGCTATAGCCTCATTGTCATGGTGCCGGCTACACTGTGACTTCTGAGTTCTCCTCTGGTCCAGGGTGATATGGGCACAACACTCCAGACCATATGATGCACATTACAGCACTTGCATTGTGCCATTCAGCGCTAGATGCCAAGGCAGTAACATCTTCCTCTGTTGCTAGCACTGATAGACTGGCTGGGTTGTCATGTAACCAAATCAGCCAATCAGTGATAAGATATATAACTTGGCCCTTTAGCCTTAAGGACACCATTTATACAACTTATATACCTAGCCACTTGCTGGACACAAGTGTTTTGTTTTAAAGTACACCATGGTTTTCCTTCATCCTAGTTAGGTTTAGTGTAGTTAGTCTCAGTGTTTGGTCTCTCTCCTTCTCCCGTAGTGGGATCACTCTTTTCAGGGAAGGTTCTCCGTACTTTTCCATACTAAATCCTACTTAAGACCCATATTATCAGTCACTGGTTTGATCCTATTTATTTCTTTGCTGCTGATTACATCAGGTTGTGCAAGCTACTTGAACCAAACATTACACTTACATATGTCATTGAAAAAGGATCTGTCACTGGATTAAGTCAGTGAGGCTGGCAGTGTGAGCAGTGGGAACCGCCAGCTTGATATATTGAGAGAGCCAGGAGCCAAACTTAAGAAAAGCCTATCTGGGTGAAGAGAAGTGAGTATAGAAAAGAAAACGGGGTGTAGAGTCAGTGGGACCACATCTGCTGAGCCTGTCAATCCATAATGTCAGACTTGATTGACAGTCCGATGTCACCCACTATGAATGAGTGGTGGGGGTTACTTGCTTGACACATTGAGAGCTCCAGAAACTGGACCTAAAGAGCATGACTCAGAAAAGGGAGGTTAGTATAGAAAAAAAGGCGATAGAGTTATCAGGGTCAAGCAGCCATGGCTGCTATCTTTATTTAGAAAATGTATTTGAAAATGTAAAATACTTTTAAATTCAATAAAAATGTGATTTAAAAAGCCATTTTCACTATCTTCTATGTTGAGATATGATAACTTGAAGTTACAGGGCTGCAGCCTGAGGCTGCTCAACTGAGACATTCTGATAACGACTAGTCTCCTTTCTGTTTCTGGCAATTCCAGTGTTGCTACCGAGAAAGTGTGGATCCAAATGACCAAATGCAACAATATCCTGACCATCTTAAAACCCCTGATCAGACCCATATGCCACACATAAAAGTTTGAAAATTGGATTACTATATATGTAGTGGCCCAGATTAATGGTCCCCCCATAAAAGTGTGCTTACATTTGTCTAACCGTATTGTCAGTATCCTATGTGTTGTATGATTGATATGCATTGCATAGCTGCATCACTGTAAGGGTTAACTGTCTGGTATGTGAGATGTTTGTCTGGAAATGTATAATTTTATGTTGTGAGTTTAGACGTCATGTGATCATGCTTCATACATGTGTTTGCAAGTTCGCAAGTCGGGAGTAGTAGCCAGTCAGTAGGAGTAACCAGTCAGTCAATGAGCAGGCTGAGAGAGCAGTTGGAGAATGGAAGAGGCCAAGCGATATCCCGTGAGTTGCCCTGGGACTACTACTCCCAAGAGTCATTCCCACTAAACTAAGTAGAAGAATTTGCCAAGCAAAGCTGCAAAGTGTCAAAAAGAGTGAGTGTTGAGAGGATGAGAGTTTGGAGAAGATAACTTGGACTGTGGATCCGATAGCTATCCTTTGTTTTGCCTCCCTGTCTCATCATTCATGCTGCCTGCACCCGCGCTAAGATTTTGCCTATTTATTGCTGGACTGTTTGAAGTTGGTGTATTTCAGTAAAGCAACATTGCCGACTGTTTCCGGCTTTGTTTTCGCTATACTCTGTGTGTGTGGACTTTTATTTTATTATCCAGTATCACCACAGAGGAAGGAACGGTGGTGTCACGTGACATCGAACTGTAAGTTCTTTAACACCGCTTGAATTATTTTACCCTTGACGGCTCCCCTAGCGGTGGCCTGATCAAGTCTTGTCCTTTCCTTACGGGAAAAGAGATGACAGAGCCACAGTGATGAGTGACATCTTAATCCCTGCCATCTCCTCGACCGTGCGCCCACTCGTTGCCCGCCGCAAATATCATGTAAAAATGGAGATCTTTCAAAGTATAAACAGTGAACTGTAAAGATTAGATTTTACATTAAATAGCAACAACTTCCAACATTCATTGATGATGATTTTTCTAACCTATATTTTATAGATTTTTAATGCGATATGAAGTAATAAACCAACATTGCCAGCAAATATTGGCAACATTTTAGATAGTCAATAAGTGGTCAAATACCACCAATGTAATAGTTTCTGTGCAGTTTCTAAGTGGTCAACACATTTGGATATTGGATTATTGATAAAAAAGGCAAACAACCATTGCTCAGTTGTTAAAGGGGTTTTCCAGTGAAGTACTGTTGATGGCCTATCATCAGGATAGGTCATCAATAGTTGATTGGCTGGGGCCGGTCGCTCTGGACCCCAACCGATCAACTGATCGAGTGCATGCTGTCAGTGCCGCAATAACACAGAGATCAGAGCAGAAGTCTTTGTGCCAACCTCTGTGTAGTGCCCGACACTTGTAACTGCAGGCACAGCTCTAATTAAAAACAATGGGAGCGGTGCCTGCAGTTACAAGCATCAGCCACTATACGGAGACTTACGCTTCAAATACACAGAGGTCGGAGCAGAAACCTCTGCGCCGACCTCCTTATAGTGGCCGGTGCTTGGAACTGCAGCAATGGACCCCAGCCGATCAACTATTTATGACCTATCCTAATAATAGTTCATCAATAGTATTTCACTGGAAAACCCTTTAAATTAATTTGTAATTCTGTTTCCTACTTTATCTGGAATGGCAATGGTGATGATAAAAAAGAAGAGTCCCACATCAATATTGCATAGTACGCCTTAGAGTGCTTCTAGGTAGAACGATATTGTTCAAAAAAGCATTCAAATCAGCTAAATGAACAATAATCGTTCAGTCTAAACACACACCAATGAGCGAAAGGCGAACTAATCGTTCGCTTTACATTTGCTGTTCATTTTATGCAGGTATAAAAATCATCATTGGCTCGTTGACTTATCATTCTTTTTAAACAGCGCTCATTCAGTCAATCTCATTTACTTACACAGCAAATGTAAAAGACTGAACGATTCTGTACAATTTCCCGTCTGAGTGAGCTAACAGTGTATCCGCCTTTATAAATAGGCTGAACGAGTGAACGAGCTAGCTCTGATGTCATCCGTCTGTCCGCTCAAACAATAATTGCTTGGTGTAAATGGACCCTGTATTTGCCTGGAAACAATATAATGGATGGAGTGAGCGGTTCCATAACTAACGCAAATATCATAGGGCACAGAGGACATCCTGTTGAATTGCTAAAAGATCCCTTGATGAGTAAACCTGTGTAGAGGGCGACGAGTACAAAGCTATATTTAAAGAAAGGATTTGTTGGTCAAGCCCAAACTTGTAAAGCACTCCTCTCAAAAATCCCCAATGTACCCGATTGAACGCCTTCTCCGCATCCAAAGTGAAGAGCAGAAAAGTTGTTCGATGGGCATTTACAGATGAAATAATATTTATAAAATGGCGCTTACCATCCACAGTCTGGCAACCTTTTATAAATCTACCTTGGTCTCTATTAAAGGGGTTGTCCCGCGCCGAAATGTTTTTTGTTTTTTTTTCAACCACCCCCCCGTTCGGCGCGAGACAACCCCGATGCAGGGGTTAAAAAAGAACACCGGACAGCGCTTACCTGAATCCCCGCGCTCCGGTGACTTCTTACTTACCTGCTGAAGATAGCCGCCGGCATCTTCTCCCTCGGTGGACCGCAGGGCTTCTGTGCGGTCCATTGCCGATTCCAGCCTGCTGATTGGCTGAAATAGGCACGTGACGGGGCGGAGCTACACGGAGCCCCATTGAGAAAAGCAGAAGACCCGGACTGCGCAAGCGCGTCTAATTTGGCCATTAGACGGCGAAAATTAGACGGCAACCACGGAGACGAGGACGCCAGCAACGGAACAGGTAAGTGAATAACTTTTGATAACTTCTGTATGGCTCATAATTAATGCACAATGTACATTACAAAGTGCATTAATATGGCCATACAGAAGTGTATAGACCCACTTGCTTTCGCGGGACAACCCCTTTAATTAAAGAGGGTAAAATATTTGATAGTCTACTAGCTAAGATCTTTGAGTACAACTTGAGATCCGTGTTGAGAAGCAACATAGGCCAAAAGTTAAAAGGGATATCTGTGGACCTGCCCAGTTTAGGTAGGGTCATAGTCAAGGTCTGTAACATTTCCGGTGGAAAACACCCCGTTTCTCGTACGTTTGTTTAATAATCTAGTTATGTACAGAATTAATATGAATTTATAATAATAATCTTTATTTATATAGCGCCAACATATTCCACAGCACTTAATTTGTGGAGTTCTAATATTCGTTAGTTAGACCATCAGGTCCGGAAGCAATAGCATCCATATTTTTAGAGGAGCTGAAAGGAGCAGGTAAGACTTTATATATGAGCAGAGGAAAGTTTAGGCAGATTAAGTTTATTTAACCCTTTCCAATCCCCTGTCTGACGTCTTCCTACATTCTGATTGCAGCTTGTACAGCTCCAATATCAGAAGACATCCGACAGGATATTCTTACCATCTATTGCCAGCCATTCTGCTGTCGGAACCTCTCTGGCGCACACGCTGGCACCGTTGTATAACAGCAAAAAGAGAAAGCTTTTTAGGAAACCCTAAATTTAAAATTGGATTGGAAGAGGTTAATAAAGGATATTATGTCATCCTGTTGGGGTCGTATAATCTGTTTGTGTAGTTTTCGATTAGGCCGGAGTAATATCCAGCGAAGGTATTGGCTGTACCTTTAGGATTTAAGATTCTGATATTTCGGGAGTTAAGTATAAAAGGAATTGTTTATCTTGTTTGCTGAGCCTTTAGTTATTTAGCAAGGACTTTACCTGGTTTATTGCTGAACCAGTAGTAATTAATTGTTAATCTCCGGAGGGCAAGCTCATATTGAAATATATTGAGTTCATGGAGTTGTTTAGATAGCACAGATATTTCAGTGGCTTTATCAGACAAATAAGCGGCTTTATTTAGACTATGTAAATTAGTCATTTGGGTCTGTAAGTGTGACAATAGCGGATGTCTATTCAATAAAGATTGTTTGATAAAAAGTCTATGTATGCTAACTTTGTGTGCGGACCAAAGCATGGAGTCCTGAGCTTGTTGGTTGTCATCATAGGAAAAGAAGTCTTGTACAAAATTAATAGTCAATTGGGAATATTTGGGATGTTGGAGAATATAATTATTAAGGCCCCAAACCATGTTTGGGAAAAACTATATTTTTAATGTACAGACATTTGTATTGGGGAGTGGTCCTATAAAGGTCCTCTACAGCTAAACTGCAGATCAATAGCAAACTGTCATCTGCCTTCAATATGCCCAATGGCACGAGATAGGGCTGCCCACTCTCCCCCTCCCTTTTCATAATCACTATGGAAACCTTAATTCAAAAAATTAAACAGAAGTAATTAAAGGATTATGGGTAGGCGACCCACTCTACAGCTGCATTTGCTGATGACCTACTTTTGATTGTCTCTAAGCCAAAATCAGCAATCCCCCCACATCTTAAACATTTTTGATCACTTTGGACTCATTTCCAATTTTAAAATAAACTATACAAAATCTAAGGTTCTTGATATCCCAGCACCAGCACACAAGATAGAGAATGTTGACACAATTGGTCCCATTTTATATGGCCAGAACAATGTATAAAATATCTGGGTATTCTTCTTACAAAGTTTTCTGGAGATTTTTTTTTCAGCTAATTATTTCCCATTGTTATCAAAAAACAAAATGCAATTAAATGCCTCCAACTTCTCTCTAATTGCCTGGACGGGAAGGTAGAATTTCTTAAAATCTTAAATTCTCCCCAAACTGTTTATATATATATATATATATATATATATATATATATATATATATATATATATTTTTTATTTATTTTTTTTTTTCAAAAAGTCCCTATCTTTATCCCTCAGTCCTTCTTCGATAAAATTAGACAAATCTTTACTCTACTCTACTTTACTTTCTATGGAAAGGCAAAAACTAAGACTACCACATAGATTAATACTTAAACCCTGCAATGGTGGCATGTTTATAGAGTGATGCACTTGAGGAGGTGGTTAGTAAAGTAAAATCCCCTGGAAGCACCGAGTCATGACTGAATCTTAGCATGACATCACATTGTGATACAGTTCCCCAGTCATCTTTTTACCCCCCAGCAAGCTGGGTACTCATTTTACCTACCTCAGAAGAATGAAAGGCTGGGTCAACATTGATCTGGCTATCTTAACCAAGCGGAGATTGAACCTGCAACCTTCAAGTCGTGGGCGAGAGCGTAAGACTGCAATTCTGCTGTCAGCACTTGGGATTCTTGAGTTACCTGGCAAGCAAAGCACCGTTAACACAGAATATGGGCCCACCTTACAAAGGGCATGGTTTCAGTTTTTCAACAATACCTGGCTTCTTTGAAAACCCATAAGACAAATTTAGACTCTGGCTTCATTAAACTTTAAGTCACTACCTACACATTCAAAACCCCTACCTAACTTCCTCCATATCTTTACTCTTCAAGGCGTCTTGTAAACAATTTCTAATGAAATTCAACACTATTCACAAACCTTCTTGGTTAAAAACATAGTTATTACTGCCTTCTCTGCCCTCGAGTCTGATCTCGAAACTTTATGAAGGCCTCTTGCATTGGACCTCACCTCTTAAACCAAATTTTATTTTAGCATGGGAGAGATCTGGGAATCTATTACTTAAAAGAAGCAACCTCCCTCATACTAGCGCATTCCCATAGATTCTCCAAATGTGTCAAAATTCGGGAAAACACTTTCAAAACATTGACTAGATGGTACTGTGCCCTGGACTACCTACACAAATGTAACCTCATTCCCGCTGGCAAATTTTGGTATTGCAACTCTGGTGCAGGTACAATGGATTCCCTCTGTACAGCAACTCCTGCTCTGCTCCTCTGGTTGTTACTTTTACTCATATGGTGTACATACTCTCATCCTGTCTCTTACAGAGCCAACATGTACATCTGACTTTCCTGTCCCCATCCTGATGCTTCTCATGTTGCTTAACCCTTTCCAATCCAATTTGTATCCTGGTTTTCCTAGGAGCTTACTCTTTATTATACAACGGCGCTATATGCTGGCTAAAGCCAGTACTGCATGAGGTGACACATTGGATAGGCTCCGACAGCAGAGAGGCTGGCAATATATAGAACCCCGACAGACGTCTTCCAACATCGGAGCTATACAGCCTTAAAGCATAATGTCTTTAGACGTCAGATAGTGGATTGGAAATGGTTAAGGTACCCTGTACTACTGGAGATTGCCTGAGCAATACATTTCCTAGTGATCTAAGTGAAGGTGCTGTAGCATCTGCCTCACTCTCGGTTTTGACCCTTCCCTGCATACTCAGCTCTCCCAAACTCTGCCTATCCTGACCTTGGCCTGTTTACTGACTACATCCTCCCCTGCCTGCTTTGGTACTATGGTATGGTGACTTTTGGCCCACCTGGGTCAGTTGCCACTATACTTAGACTACTCCTGGGGAAGCGACCTGGAAGCTCCCTGCAGTGAATGGCAGATCCCTCAAAAAGGGATTAAAGGGTGAAGACCAGAGTTATCTTACTACAACCCTCAGGAGTAGCCCAAAGTCAAATCAGTCAGTGCCACAGAGGTCTAAGACCTACTGTGTTACACTATTAGTAGTAGTATATATATTTTTTTTAAGTTTAATCCATATTTTACTGTGATCTGGACGTTTTTTCTTACAGAGGATTTTTTTCCTGCTTCTCTTCCTCTAATCTTATCTTTAAGATATAGACACAGGTATGTCATTTTATTTGAAAATTAATAGTATTCAGCTTCCTTTAATGGAATTCTATAGCCTTCAGACCTGCATTGTGCTTGGGAAGAAACAAAAGCTCAACAGGGCGTTTAAAACCAAATGATTTCTGATAAAAGATAAATCTTTCCTTTGTGTTCTGGCACAGACCACCAAGTGCTCATCAACGGCACTGCAAACGACTAAAGAGCCAGAACGAAGATTCGGCTTAATACTCTACTAAGACACGGTGACACATTTTTATGAATTAGATAGATAAGAGGCAGCACAAAGCTTCCTGGGAGTGCATCGCTTATATATCAAGACAAAGGCTAAAAGCATCATAAAATTCCATGGAGAATCGTGAGTTCTAGTGTGTGCCCTGAACTTGGAGAGCGTCTTGTAAAAGACCACTTTGTACCACTCAAGTCCATCCATATACCAGGTGCATAAAAAGGCTAAAAGACTGGGTGATTATATATAATACCATATAACAGTATTACTTCCAAAGGAAATGTTAACTCCTGCTTTATTTTATTGCCGAAATCTACAAAGATACAATAAGTTCCATCAATCTAACATATAATGTGAAAAGTTTCATCAGCGATGGCATGTATCATCGGAAACAATTTTGCAGTAAGCTACAGTGGTGCTATTTTCTGCCTCTCAAGTCAGTGTCAAAAAATGTTTTAGTGGTGGACTTAAAGCATCTCCGACGAGAACAGTACAATAGAGAATGAAGTATTGATCTTTTAAGTCTGTCTCTTTTTTCTTTCTACTCTTTTATTGTTTTCTTGTAGTTAAAGAAACTCTGTCACCATCTTTTTGCACCTTTCTCTGAGGGCAGCACAAGGTAGTGACAGGCACACTGATTACGGTGATCTGTCTCCTGTGTGGATCTGTGCAGTAGTTTTTGAGAAACTTGCCTTTTATCAGTAGCAGCTCATGCATAGAGGGCTACTTAAAGTAGTCCTGGATATTCATGAGCTGCAGACTAGCCAAAGCACTGTACCCTCCAGCCAATGATTAACAGCTTACTACAGTGCATAGAGCAAGAATTGCTAATCATTGGCTGAAGAGCAGAGTGGGTGTGGCTAGTCTGCAGCTCATGAATACTCAGGACTAGTTCTGTGTCTGGTTGCTACTAATTAAATTCAGGTTTCTCCAAAACTACTGCACAGATACACACAACAGAGATATAACTGTAATCAATGTGACAGGCACTACCTTATGGTGTTCTCAGCGAGGGCTGCAACAGGGTGGTGGCAAAGTCTCTTTAAATATCACACAGCGTATAATGGCTGCTTTTCATCACAGCGATCCTTAAGGTTAAACAGCGATAGCGATAAAGGTACTTCTCTGACCTATACTAATGCGATGCAAGCCTATTCATAATATATGACTTAACCCTTTCCAATCCACTGTCTGACCTCTGAAGACATTGTGATTTAAGGCTGTACAGTTCTGATGTTGGAAGACGTCCGTCAGGGTTCTCTTACCGTATATTGCCAGCCTCTCTGCTGTCGGAGCCTATCCAACGTGTCACCTCATGCAGTACTGGCTTTAGCCAGCAGATAGTGCCGTTGTAAAACAGCAGAAAAAGAGTAAGCCCCCTAGGAAAACCAGGATACAAATTGGACTGGAAAGGGTTAATGCCCCTCCCCATATATCTCACTACATGAAATTAAATACAGTTTAATCTTCATATTAACAGTAATGCACACTTATATTCAGAAATGTAAATCTTCTCAGCAATGTTTTCAGACTTGGCCTCCTTATCGGGATTTACTCTTTCAATATGTAGTATTGTATGAATAGAGTAGAAAAGTCGTTGCGAGACATCAGGAGAGACCACATACTATACAGGTAGAACCATAGAGGCAGAACTATTTCTAACTATGTTTACATGATTTATAGGTAGATATAGACAGGCGGTAATATCTGTAGCTATATTATTTCCAGTGAAAGACAGGAAGGCAGTATTATCAGTATCTACTGTACATCATTTACAGGAAAAGACAGGGAGGCAGTACTATCTGTACCTACATCATTTACATGGAAAGACAGGGAGGCAGTACTATCTGTACCTACATCATTTACAGGGAAAGACAGGGAGGCAGTACTATCTGTACCTACATCTTTTACAGGAAGTGACAGGGGCAGTACTATCTGTACCTACATCTTTTACAGGAAGTGATAGGAGCAGTACTATCTGTAGCTACATCTTTTACAGGAAGAGACAGGGGGCGGTATTATCTGTACATACATCATTTATACGACAGACAGTGAGGCAGTACTATCTGTAAGTACATCATTCACAGAGAGATACAGGAAGGCGGTACTATCTGTATGTACATCATTTGCAGGGAGAGACAGGAAGGCGGTACTATCTGTACGTACATCATTTACAGGGAGAGACAAAAAGGCAGTACTATCTATTCATACATCATTTACAGGGAGGTAGGAAGGCAGTACTATCTGTACCTACATCATTACAGAGAGAGACAGAGAGGCAGTACTATCTCTACCTACATCATTACAGAGAGAGACAGTGAGGCAGTACTATCTGTACCTACATCATTTACAGGGAAAACAAGACAGTAGTATTTCAATATGCTTTAGAGAGACAAAGAGATAGTTGTGTGTGAGTTTTTTTTTTTGTAAAACCCCGTTCCCCATGCAGTGACATAACTAACCAGCATATACTCACCTCTCTCTCCCTTTAATGGCATGTTTACAGGCCACCCCATCCTGTTTATGGGACATCAGAGGCTACTGCAGCCAATGACAGAGCTCAGTGATAGATCATTGTAAACAGGTGGACTGCAGACTGTAAACACATTATGAAAGTGGAGGACTGAGCAGTGGTGCAAAACACAGCAAGGAGTGGGAAGAGGTGAGTATATGCCCATTAGTTACCGGAATGTTACTGCATGAAAAACAGGGTTTTAACATAAAATAACAACTCAGGCAATCCCTTTAAGCAGCACTGCCTGTACCTACATAATAGTATACAATGGCCCCTAGTTATTGTAAGTGCACACTCTTAATAATCCAAAAACTCTTAATAACCCAAAAAGGCAACATTATTTAAGCTTTTAGAACAGCCTTGAATGTGGCAACAGTATGTGTCATACTATATAGGACAGAATGGAGGCAACAGGATGTCCAAGAGGGACGTAATCTTCCATGTGCCATAAAACAATCTTGTAGATAAATTCAAATTCCAAACCATATTTTCATTTTCAATATAGTTTTATTCATTTTTTAGAAGCTATAGCAAAGGTGAAAACTAAAAGCTGCGGCATAAACCAGCAGGATACAACTATTCCTAAGGAAGCCAGTTATTACTTAGCATTATTGTGCTTTTCTGACCACAAAACATGTTTTTTTTATATTTTAACCGAAAGTTTCTTAGTAATTATTTTTTTGAATGCCAATGTGGGTCAAGATGACTTACTTACCGACTTACTGTGGTTTATATGAATACAAATGACATTTTTAAGCCTTTAACGTTTGGCTGGTAAAGAATATTTCTAAAGATTCAGCTGTGTTTTTGTTTCTTACAATAATTGTAAAAACAGGACAAGACAACTACATCTTTTCGGGCACATAAGGTTTAGGTAGAAATGTTGCAAATTGTGCATTTTTAGTATTGTGCTAATAGATTCCTGTTTCTAAATATCTGAAAATACAATCTTGTTTAATTAAAAAAAAAAAATTCTAAAATCAGCTTTTAGGGGTGGCAAAAAATTTTAAAAAATCATGCTTAGTTCACCTGGTCTGCCTCTGTTCCCATTCCCCTAGTACTCATTCCCCCAGTATGGACATCCCAACAATGGGGCATGTGACTGCTGCAGCTAGTCATTGGCCGAAGTGAGCTGGTGAATGGCTGCAGCAATCACATCTTCCTGTTGGCGGTGATGTCATAGTAGAGAGCAGCATGGGACCAGACACCAGCAGAAAAGGATTGGGTGAGGTGAGTTTTGACTTTTTTATGTTTGTCACTTCTGAACTACTTTGAGACAGTTTCTCTGCCTGAATAATCTATTTTAATTTGATTGATTACTAAATGGCCAGAGGTTCCTTTGGTGGACCCAAGTTCTGAAACAACAACAGGACCTGGCCAGAACAATGCTCATGAGGTGTAGGAGAAAAAAATCCAATTTAAAAATGGGTTACTTGATGTTGAGTTGGGATTATGACTCTTGACTGAAGATCTAGCCTTTATGTGCAAAGGGGTATTCCAGGCATTTTCTATGGATGACCTATCCTTAGAATAGAAGATCAGGAGTTCATTGGCGGAGGTCCGTCACTCTGAATTCCTGCCAGTAGGTTGATCCTATGGCCATGTGTCAGTGCAGTGGGGCTAATGTCTGTATTGCTGGTCATGGCAAGAAATGTAATAGACGTCTTCCCTCCCACTGATTTCAATGAGCGTGATGCCTTCTATTACACTTCTTGCTCCTCATTGTGGTCAGAGCCGAAAGTGCAATAGAAGGCTTTGCTCCTATTGATTTCCATGGGTGTGAAGCCTTCTATTACACCAGGGGTGTCAAACTCATTTTCACCAAGGGCCACATCAGCCTTATGGTTGCCTTCAAAGGGCCGATTCTAATTGTAAGACAGTAAAGTAAAAGTGAATCCCACAGTGGCCCGATTGGTAATAAGGTCCTCCATAGTGGCCAATGACGCACACCATTCTGCGCATACACACGCACACATTCTGCGCATACTCACGCACAGACAAACACCATTCTGCGCATACACACGCACACCATCCTGCGCATACACACGCACACCATTCTGCACATACACACGCACAGACGCACACATTTTGCACATACTCACGCACAGACGCACACCATTCTGCGCATACACACGCACACCATAATGCGCATACACACGCACACCATTCTGCGCATACACACGCACAGACGCACACATTTTGCACATACTCACGCACAGACGCACACCATTCTGCGCATACACACGCACACCATTCTGCGCATACACACGCACACCATTCTGCGCATACACACGCACAGACGCACACATTTTGCACATACTCACGCACAGACGCACACCATTCTGCGCATACACACGCACACCATTCTGCGCATACACACGCACAGATGCACACATTTTGCACATACTCACGCACAGGCGCACACCATTCTGCGCACACACACGCACACCATTCTGCGCATACACACGCACACCATTCTGCGCATACACACGCACACCATTCCGCGCATACACACGCACAGACGCACACCATTCTGCGCATACAGACGCACACCATTCCGCGCATACACACGCACAGACGCACACCATTCTGCGCATACACACGCACACCATTCTGCGCATACACACGCACACCATTCTGCGCATACACACGCACAGACGCACACCATTCTGCGCATACACACGCACAGACGCACACCATTCTGCGCATACACACGCACAGACGCACACCATTCTGCGCATTCACACGCACACCATTCTAAACATATACGCACACTATTAGACATATATACATACAGACACACACATATATACATATACACATATGCACACAAGGACACCTGCATTTTGATACACATATTTATACTTACCAGCATCCAATATGGTCCCACTGGCTGCTCTCAGTCCTTCTTGGGCCGGTGAGAGGAGGTCAGCGCTGACTGGCTCTCACCCTGCAGCTGCTCTTCCTCAGCGTCGCTCTCCTGCTGCAGAGATCATGTTCTCTGCACTCTTCTTCCCTCCTCCGCGGCCGTTGTCAGTCTGCTATCGGCACTCCTCTATTACTGTCTGCACTAGACAGTACAAGCCGAGAGAAGATCGCCTACTGACTTCAGCACGGAGGTGAGGGAACTTACTGCATAGCCGGCGGGCCACAGAAAATGAGGCGGCGGGCCGGATTCGACCCGCGGGCCTTGTGTTTGACACCTGTGTATTACACTTTCGGCCCTGACCAACAATGTGGATGATTGGCTCGACTGCACTGACAGTGGTCCAGATGATCAGCAGGAATACTGAGCGACAAACCTGCCACCGATAAATTATCCTGAGGATAGATACATTTTATGTGCACTCATTCGCACCCCTTCTGTGTTCAAGTAATTTGATTTTTTGGGTTGAAGCACAACAAACAATTTTGTGCTTATATGGACAAACAAAGTTATTAAATCCACATCACTCACACACATCACTATGGTAAATTTTGACTGTGTTTTTTATCTAAATACCACTACTTATTTTTTGCTAAGTTTCTCTAACTAAATTCACTTATTGTTCTTCTCATAGGTATGTAAATTAATATATTTAAAGTATGGCCAATGCTATCCCCTTTGCTCAAAGTCATTGTGCCATTTCATTTGAGAAAAAAAACATGTAGAAGTAAGCAAAATCAAACACATTTTAGCTATTCATTGTAAAAAAGAAGTACAGTGCAGCGTCCAAGGAGCGAGCCCACAGCCTAGAAGATAGCAGGGTAGATTGAGGCCTTGTCACGGGCCCTACCATCTCCTCCCTGGGGATAGTACAGGACCCGTCCAAGTTACTGCTGGGGGAGTTTCACAGGGTAAAACTTCTCTTTATCTCCAGATGTCTACTGGTCAACACTCACAATTGGAAGATGGGCACTCAATGCTGCATGGCGGCTCCTCTCTCTCTTTCTCTATCTCTCTCGCTCTCTCTCTCTCAGTCCTCCAGGTCACTGACGGGAAGGCCTGGGTTAATTTTGCCCAGGGCACACCCAAGGCTTTCACTTGGCCTCTTCAATTCTAGGGTTCCTAGTAGGACCAGGCAAGTTCTCCTAATCACTCCAAGTCTCTCAGATTTCCCTAGACTAAGGACACTTGCATACACATTGCAATCACATATATATGACATGGTCACATGACACACAAGATACATTTTCCAGACATAACCCAAGCAGTAACCCATTCAGTGCTGCAGAGGTGCAATGCACATCAAATTCACTCTCATAGAAGACACTGACAATACAAATGCACCAGGCAATTGCATGCATAATTATGGGGGGGGGGGGGGGGGCTGTTAACTCTGGGCCACTACAACAGTACAGTGGAAAGATCTCTTGGCTCAAGTTGGGTGATAAAAACAAGGGGAGCACTCCTTTTTGGGTAGTACTAAAGATATGAAGGTTTGGGTAAGTTGAGGTACAGTGATTATGTGCTCAAAGACTCAATATTAGTGATGAGTGAACTTTTCAAAAGTTTGGTTTGGCGAATTTCTGCAAAACCTTTGGTTTGGTCTGAATGAGTTTGAACTGAACTGGAACTTTACCAATACCCCTCAAACTGATGTATATCAGTATCTAAAAGTAGTAAAACCCCTGCATAACATTCTTAGGTCACCTAGGAGTATATTTATGTACTTCTGAGGTGTTTTAAGACAAAGTTTATGAAGAAAGAAGAAGAAGAAAGAGGAAAAATAAAAAAGATGAAGACAAAGAAGAGAGATGAAAAAAGAAAAATAAGAAAAAAGATTTATTCTTCTTCTTTTTCACTATTTCTCCTTCTTCTTTTACCCTCTTTGTTTTAGCAAGGGGGGGGGGTACACTATTAATCGCAGGGTAAACATAATAATAGGTGCAGAAAGATTATAGAGAAGACGAAAAACAGAAAAAGCTAACCACTCTGATAAAGTGAACTGTATATCTGGGCATTATTTATCTAGGGACTTCATAGCTGGGCTATTGAAATCAAACTACAATACCATCTTAATATTTCCTGACATTGTAATGTTAAATCTGAAATTTTGAGTGTCATGACAGAACATTTGTCTTACAGTAGTTTTGATAGTTCTGTGGTTGTTCTATAATGTTGTTTTACTAAGACAGCAAATGCAAGCAAAGTAACCAAACCTCAGGAGCAAACAGGTTTGTCAATCATCTTTAGTCAACTGAAAGAAGTTGAAGCTGAAGAATGTTTTTCTACAATGTCTTATAAAGCAGATTGACCCGATGTTCGCTACACGAATATAAAAGATTTGGAAATATTTTTTTTTGCGTTTCTTTGCCTATTTTTCTGTCTCTGCCTGTGTCTGTCTTTCTCTGCCTCTTTCTTCTCTGTTTCTGTGCCTGTATCTCTGGCTATGTCTGTGTGTCTCTTTCTCTTTGTGTGTGTCTCTCTTTTGTCTGCCTGTCATATCTGTTTGTTCTCTCGTTGTCTTCTGACTCTGGCTGTAATTGGTGGCCCAGAGGGGTTGTGTAAACCGATGATGGCCAGGAGCGCCATGCCCCCTTCCATGCTTGTGTTCCTGGAGCTGCCTCTGTTTTTAGGAGCTGCAAATGAGCAGTGCTGGATGAACAGGATTTATGAGTGGCGCCTCAACCAAATCATAAATGCTACTTCCATGACACAATGGTTGTGATTGGTTATCCAGTGCTGCATTGAAAGGATGAACTGATCACAGCTATCACACACTCCCCTTCAGCACTGCTCGCTTCAGTGTAGCATCACCCCACTGTCCCTTAAGCAAAGCTCCACTGTCCTTCAGCACCGCCCCGCTGTCCTTCAGCACCACCCGCTGTCCCTTCAAATCGTTCGCTGTCCTGCAGCCTTACCCCACTGTCCTTCAGCACCACCCTACTGTTTCTTCAGCACCACCCCGCTGTCCTTCAGCGCCACCCCGCTGTCCCTTCAGTGTCGCCCACTCTCCTTCAGCACCGCCCACTCCCATGGAACACTGCTTCAGTACCGCCCATTGCCTCTCAGTACCGGCTGCTCCCCATCAGTACCGCCTGCTCCCATGGAGCACTGCCTACTGCCCTTCAGTAGCGGCCACTCTCAGACAGCACTGGCCGCTGTCTTTCAGTACTGGCCGCTCTGCTTCAGTACCTTCCGCCTCCACTCAGTTACCAACGCTTCACTGTCCCTAGGCACTTGCCAATACACTTAACATAGGAACTTTGGGCTTCCCTCACTGGTCACTCGTTGTACCAAACTCCAATTTTAGTATTTTACGGTGGTGGTGAGGGTGTCACTAATCCAATGACACTAAAACTGTCCACCAAAGGTCAGACAAAGGGATCACAGTGTGGTGCAGGAAAAGCCCGCAGGCTTATTTATATTAGATTTGTGTCTGTACCCTCTCTGAATTTCAAAAATAATAACACTTAATGGCCTCCAGTATTTCACTCTCCTAAATAGAAAATGTACTTTAAAATGCGCCTCACTTGCAGTTTAAAAATGCTTTTGTAGCTAAATGAAAGGTGGACTTACCCAATGCCAGAAGGGTTAATCCAGTGGTGAAGGAGTTAACCCCTCTGCACCTGTTGTCCACGTTAGCCTTCAGCAGGTTTCTTGCTTCTCAATGTTTCTTTTTTGGAGTGGCGTCCAGGGATATCCTTTTACCGTGTTTGCAAGCACGGTCGGGCTGGATAACTTAGTATAAAAGTAAAAAATAAAAACTATCCCGCGCCTTGGCAGAAAACCAATCTTTTTTTATTCTTTAAAACAACGCGTTTCAACACAATATGTGTCTTTTTCAAGTTCATACCAGTATGAACTTGAAAAAGACACATATTGTGTTGAAACTAGAGATGAGCGAACACCAAAATGCTCGGGTGTTCGTTATTCGAAACGAACTTCCCGCGATGTTCGAGGGTTCGTTTCGAATAACGAACCCCATTGAAGTCAATGGGCGACCAGAACATTTTTGTATTTCGCCGATGCTCGCTAAGGTTTTCATGTGTGAAAATCTGGGCAATTCAAGAAAGTGATGGGAACGACACAGCAACGGATAGGGCAGGCGAGGGGCTACATGTTGGGCTGCATCTCAAGTTCACAGGTCCCACTATTAAGCCACAATAGCGGCAAGAGTGGGCCCCCCCCCCTCCCAAAAACTTTTACTTCTGAAAAGCCCTCATTAGCATGGCATACCTTTGCTAAGCACCACACTAGCTACAACAAAGCACAATCACTGCCTGGATGACACTCCGCTGCCACTTCTCCTGGGTTACATGCTGACCAACCGCCCCCCCTCCCCCCCACAGCGCACACCAAAGTGTCCCTGCGCAGCCTTCAGCTGCCCTAATGCCACACCACCCTCATGTCTATTTAGAAGTGCGTCTGCCATGAGGAGGAACTGCAGGCACACACTGCAGAGGGTTGGCACGGCTAGGCAGCGACCCTCTTTAAAAGGGGCGGGGCGATAGCCCACAATGCTGTACAGAAGCAATGAGAAATATAATCCTGTGCCACCGCCATCAGGAGCTGCACACGTGGGCATACCAATGGGGAACCTATGTGCCACACACTATTCATTCTGTCAAGGTGTCTGCATGCCCCAGTCAGACTGGTAATATGTACCTTAACAGTAACCGCGTTGGTGGTAATGTGGTGGTGACTGCGGACCTAGTAGCACGGTTGTATTTTGTTGGTTTTCGGAATGTGGCCAGGATTAAGTTGGCCGTGGCGGGGGATGTTTTTGAGGCACTACGTGTCCTCTCCACGTGTCCGTGGTTATATGCACCTTATCAGTAACCGCGTTGGTGGTAATGTGGTGGTGACTGCGGACCTAGTAGCGCGGTTTTATTTTGTTGGTTTTCGGAATGTGGCCAGGATTAAGTGGGCCGTGGCGGGGGGATGGTGGGGGGGCTCTCTTGTAGTGTTGGTAAAGGTGAAATTCTTGGACTGCCACCAGACGAACCAATGCAAAGGCATTTGCCAAGAATGTTTTCCCTGTTGGAGGAGGAGGGGGATGTTTTTGAGGCACTACATGTCCTCTCCACGTGTCCGTGGTTATATGCACCTTATCAGTAACCGCGTTGGTGGTAATGTGGTGGTGACTGCGGACCTAGTAGCGCGGTTTTATTTTGTTGGTTTTCGGAATGTGGCCAGGATTAAGTGGGCCGTGGCGGGGGGATGGTGGGGGGGCTCTCTTGTAGTGTCGGTAAAGGTGAAATTCTTGGACTGCCACCAGACGAACCAATGCAAAGGCATTTGCCAAGAATGTTTTCCCTGTTGGAGGAGGAGGGGGATGTTTTTGAGGCACTACGTGTCCTCTCCACGTGTTTGTGGTTATATGCACCTTAACAGTAACCGCGTTGGTGGGAAATGGCCTTGCCGCCATCATGTCTTTGGGAAGCCTCTGTTTCCACACCCCAGAGACATACCATTAGCAGCGGTATAGGCAGAGCCCAGAATTCGTAACATTTCAGCCGCAGCATTAGGACAGGCCCCACTAACATATCACTAGCAGCATTATAGGAGGAGCGCAGTCTTCGTTCCATGTCAGCAATAGTAGCACTCAAGACAGGCCCCAGTAACAATTCCGAAGCAGCAGTATAGCGGGAGCGCAGTCTTCGTTCCATGTCAGCAATAGTAGCACTCAAGACAGGCCCCAGTAACAATTCTGAAGCAGCAGTATAGTGGGAGCGCAGTCTTAGTTCCATTTCAGTAGCCTTAGTATAGCCAAGGCCCAAGTTACATTTATGTAGCTAAAGTGTAGGCCAACCCCACACACACTTCTGTACCATGAGTGCAGGCGAAGAACATACAAATTGCTATGATTACACTGTAGGTGAGGGCCCCAAAAAATTGGTGTACCAACAGTACTAATGTACCTCAGTAAACATTGGCCATGCCCAACCAAGATGGCAGGTGAAACCCATTAATCGCTTTGGTTAATGTGGCTTAAGTGGTAACTAGGCCTGGAGGCAGCCCAGTTTAACGAAAAATTGGTTAAAGTTAAAGTTTCAACGCTTTTAAGAGCATTGAAACATATAAAAATTGTTTCGAAAAATTAGATGAGTGAGCCTTGTGGCCCTAAGAAAAATTGCCCGTTCAGCGTGATTACGTGAGGTTTCAGGAGGAGGAGCAGGAGGAGGAGGAGGAATATTAGACACAGATTGATGAAGCAGAAATGTCCCCGTTTTGGATGGTGAGAGAGAACGTAGCTTCCATCCGCGGGTGCAGCCTACGTATTGCTTACGTATCGCTGCTGTCCGCTGGTGGAGAAGAGAAGTCTGGGGAAATCCAGGCTTTGTTCATCTTGATGAGTGTTAGCCTGTCGGCACTGTCGGTTGACAGGCGGGTACGCTTATCTGTGATGATTCCCCCAGCCACACTAAACACCCTCTCCGACAAGACGCTAGCCGCAGGACAAGCAAGCACCTCCAGGGCATACAGCGCTAGTTCAGGCCACGTGTCCAGCTTCGACACCCAGTAGTTGTAGGTGGCAGAGGCGTCACGGAGGACGGTCGTGCGATCGGCTACGTACTCCCTCACCATCCTTTTACAGTGCTCCCGCCGACTCAGCCTTGACTGGGGAGCGGTGACACAGTCTTGGTGGGGAGCCATAAAGCTGGCCAGGCCCTTAAAGACTGTTGCACTGCCTGGGATGTACATGCTGCTCGATCTCCGCACCTCCCCTGCTACCTTGCCCTCGGTACTGCGCCTTCTGCCACTAGCGCTGTCGGCTGGGAATTTTACCATCAGCTTGTCCGCAAGGGTCCTGTGGTATAGCAACACTCTCTCGAACCCCTTTCCTCTTCGGGAATGAGAGTGGGCAGGTTCTCCTTATAGCGTGGGTCGAGCAGTGTGTACACCCAGTAATCTGTTGTGGCCAGAATGCGTACAACGCGAGGGTCACGAGAAAGGCATCCTAACATGAAGTCAGCCATGTGTGCCAGGGTACCTGTACGCAACACATGGCTGTCTTCACTAGGAAGATCACTTTCAGGATCCTCCTCCTCCTCCTCCTCCTCAGGCCATACACGCTGAAAGGATGACAGGCAATCAGCCGGTGTACCGTCAGCAGCGGGCCAAGCTGTCTCTTCCCCCTCCTCCTCATCCTCCTCATGCTCCTCCTCCTCCTCCTCTACGCGCTGAGAAATAGACAGGAGGGTGCCCTGACTATCCAGCGACATACTGTCTTCCACCGCCCCCGTTTCCGAGCGCAAAGCAGCTGCCTTTATGCTTTGCAGGGAATTTCTCAAGATGCATAGCAGAGGAATGGTGACGCTAATGATTGTAGCATCGCCGCTCACCACCTGGGTAGACTCCTCAAAATTACCAAGGACATGGCAGATGTCTGCCAACCAGGCCCACTCTTCTGAAAAGAATTGAGGAGGCTGACTCCCACTGCGCCGCCCATGTTGGAGTTGGAATTCGACTATAGCTCTACGCTGTTCATAGAGCCTGGCCAACATGTGGAGCGTAGAGTTCCACCGTGTGGGCACGTCGCACAGCAGTCGGTGCACTGGCAGATTAAAGCGATGTTGCAGGGTGCGCAGGGTGGCAGCGTCCGTGTGGGACTTGCGGAAATGTGCGCAGAGCCAGCGCGCCTTTACGAGCAGGTCTGACAAGCGTGGGTAGCTTTTCAGAAAGCGCTGAACCACCAAATTAAAGACGTGGGCCAGGCATGGCACGTGCGTGAGGCTGCCGAGCTGCAGAGCCGCCACCAGGTTACGGCCGTTGTTACACACGACCATGCCCGGTTGGAGGCTCAGCGGCGCAAGCCAGCGGTCGGTCTGCTGTGTCAGACCCTGCAGCAGTTCGTGGGCCGTGTGCCTCCTATCTCCTAAGCTGAGTAGTTTCAGCACGGCCTGCTGACGCTTGCCCACCGCTGTGCTGCCACACCGCGCGACACAGACTGCTGGCGACATGCTGCTGCTAACACATCTTGATTGCGAGACAGAGGTTGCGGAGGAGGAGGAGGAGGAGGGTGCTTTAGTGGAGGAAGCATACACCTCCGCAGATACCACCACCGAGCTGGGGCCCGCAATTCTGGGGGTGGGTAGGACGTGAGCGGTCCCGGGCTCTGACTCTGTCCCAGCCTCCACTAAATTCACCCAATGTGCCGTCAGGGAGATGTAGTGGCCCTGCCCGCCTGTGCTTGTCCACGTGTCCGTAGTTAAGTGGACCGTGGCAGTAACCGCGTTGGTGAGGGCGCGTACAATGTTGCGGGAGACGTGGTCGTGCAGGGCTGGGACGGCACATCGGGAAAAGTAGTGGCGACTGGGAACTGAGTAGCGCGGGGCCGCCGCCTCCATGATACTTTTGAAGGACTCCGTTTCCACAACCCTATACGGCAGCATCTCAAGGCTGATGAATTTTGCTATGCGGACGGTTAACGTTTGAGCGTGCGGGTGCGTGGCGGCGTACTTGCGCTTGCGCTCCAACAGTTGCGCAAGCGACGGCTGGACGGTGCGCTGAACTACACTGGTGGATGGGGCCGAGGACAGCGGAGGTGAGGGTGTGGGTGCAGGCCAGGAGACGGTAGTGCCTGTGTCCTGAGAGGGGGGTTGCATCTCAGTGGCAGGTTGGGGCACAGGGGGAGAGGCAGGGGTGCAAACCGGAGGCGGTGAACGGCCTTCCTCCCACCTTGTGGGGTGCTTGGCCATCATATGTCTGCGCATGGTGGTGGTGGTGAGGCTGTTGGTGTTGGCTCCCCGGCTGAGCTTTGCGCGACAAAGGTTGCACACCACTGTTCGTCGGTCGTCAGGCGTCTCTGTGAAAAACTGCCAGACCTTAGAGCACCTCGGCCTCTGCAGGGTGGCATGGCGCGAGGGTGCGCTTTGGGAAACAGTTGGTGGATTATTCGGTCTGGCCCTGCCTCTACCCCTGGCCACCGCACTGCCTCTTGCAACCTGCCCTGCTGCTGCCCGTGCCTCCCCCTCTGAAGACCTGTCCTGTGTAGGCGTTGCACACCAGGTGGGGTCAGTCACCTCATCGTCCTGCTGCTCTTCCTCCGAATCCTCTGTGCGCTGCTCCCTCGGACTTACTGCCCTTACTACTACCTCACTGCAAGACAACTGTGTCTCATCGTCATCATCCTCCTCACACACAGAAAGTTCTTGAGACAGTTGGCGGAAGTCCCCAGCCTCTTCCCCCGGACCCCGGGAACTTTCGAATGGTTGGGCATCAGTGACGATAAACTCCTCTGGTGGGAGAGGAACCACTCCTGCCCAATCTAAGCAGGGGCCCGAGAACAGTTCCTGGGAGTGTTCCCGCTCCTGAGCAGGTGTCATTGTAGTGGAGTGAGGAGGCTGGGAGGAAGGAGGAGCAGCAGACAGAGGATTCGGATTTGCAGCAGTGGACGGCGCAGAACTGCGGGTGGACGATAGGTTGCTCGAAGCACTTTCTGCCATCCAGGACAGGACCTGCTCACACTGCTCATTTTCTAATAACCGTCTCCCGCGTGGACCCATTAATTGGGCGATGAATGTGGGGACGCCAGAAACGTGCCTCTCTCCTAATCGCGCAGCAGTCGGCTGCGACACACCTGGATCAGGAGCTCGGCCTGTGCCCACACCCTGACTTGGCCCTCCGCGTCCTCGGCCGCGTCCACGTCCTCTAGGCCTACCCCTACCCCTCAGCATGCTGTATTACCAGTGATTTGATTTCACAGGCAGGAAATAAATTGGCGCAAGACTGCAGGCCAAATATAATTTTTTCCCTTTTTTGAAAACGAAAGGCCCCACTGCCTCTATTGAATGAATAATCTAAGTTTAATAACTGTGCTGTGTCCCTGCTAATGTGTCACAGAACTTGAGGGTAGCAGAGTTATTAACTCTGGCAGAGCAGGTATTTTTTTCCCAATTAAGGAAAGCAAATGGCGAAGCCAGCAGTAAAACGTAGCTGGGTGCGTCTGATTTTTTAACGTTGTACACGCAGCTCACACGTGTCCACAGCCCTTAGGACGGACAGAGGCAGGACAAATAGATTTTGTTTCCCTTTTTTTACACCAAAAGGACCCACTGCGTATATTCAATGAATAATCTAAGTTTAATAACTGTGCTGTGTCCCTGCTAATGTGTCACAGAACTTGAGGGTAGCAGAGTTATTACTCTGGCAGAGCAGGCATTTTTTTCCCAATTAAGGAAAGCAAATGGCAAAGCCAGCAGTAAACCGTAGCTGGGTGCGTCTGATTTTTTAACGTTGTACACGCAGCTCACACGTGTCCACAGCCCTTAGGACGGACAGAGGCAGGACAAATAGATTTCGTTTCCCTTTTTTTACACCAAAAGGACCCACTGCGTATATTCAATGAATAATCTAAGTTTAATAACTGTGCTGTGTCCCTGCTAATGTGTCACAGAACTTGAGGGTAGCAGAGTTATTAACTCTGGCAGAGCAGGTATTTTTTTCCCAATTAAGGAAAGCAAATGGCAAAGCCAGCAGTAAACCGTAGCTGGGTGCGTCTGATTTTTTAACGTTGTACACGCAGCTCACACGTGTCCACAGCCCTTAGGACGGACAGAGGCAGGACAAATAGATTTCGTTTCCCTTTTTTTACACCAAAAGGACCCACTGCGTATATTCAATGAATAATAACTGTGTTGTGGCCCTGCCTACACAATTCTTTCCCTGTAGTATCAATGGAGGGTGCAATGCTCTGCAGAGGCGATTTTGAGAAAAAAAAAATATATGCAGCACAGCTAACAGCAGCCTGGACAGTACTGCACACGCTTAAATATGGCCCTAGAAAGGACCGTTGAGGTTCTTGAAGGCTACACTCACTCCTAACACTCTCCCTGCCTATCCAACACTTCTGTCCCTAATGCCGGGTGCAACGCTCTGCAGAGGCGATTTTGAGAAAAAAAAAAAAAAGGCACTGCTAACAGCAGCCAACACACAGGTATTACTGGCCCTAATAAGGACCTTTGGGGTTCTTGAAGCCTACACTAACTGCTATTTCTCTCCCTACAGCAGCTCCGGTACAAACAGCACTGTCCCTCATCTAACTCACAAGGCATCTGAGGCGAGCCGCGGGAGGGGCCGACTTTTATATTAGGCGGACACCTGATCTCGCCAGCCACTCACTGCAGGGGGGTGGTATAGGGCTTGAACGTCACAGGGGGAAGTTGTAATGCCTTCCCTGTCTTTCAATTGGCCAGAAAAGCGCGCTAACGTCTCAGGGAAGGAAGTGAAAGTAACCCGAATACCGCATGGTGTTCGTTACGAATAACGAACATCCCGAACACCCTAATATTCGCACGAATATCAAGCTCGGACGAACACGTTCGCTCATCTCTAGTTGAAACGCGTTGTTTTAAAGAATAAAAAAAGATTGGTTTTCTGCCAAGGCGCGGGATAGTTTTTATTTTTTACTTTTATACTAAACTCTCCTAAATAGAAGATATACGTAGTAGATTACTGGCAATGCTCTTCTTTTAGCTAGCTATGCTTCTTTCTTCACTTGTTGAAGAAACATAAAAACATTGGGGCTCTATTTTCAAAGCCGTGAACACCAGAATTCTAATGTCTTAGGCCTTAGTCAGACGGGCGTTTTTAGCCGCGATTTGCGCATGCGTCCGGTGATTTTATAAAACCATTGCTTTGCAATGGTATCGGACACATGAGCACTTTTTATGCGCTCGTCCGATAAATTATATAACAAAAAAATCGCAGATCGCACCTATCTGCGATCTGCGATTCCTGTTCTCTTCTCTATATGTGCTCAATTGGGCCGGCGGCAGCAGCTGTAACAGCTGTGACAGAGAAGAACGATGTTTGCCCATTGAATTCAATGGAGCCGGCAATACAGCCGCTCCATTGAAAGCAATGGGCTGCCGGCGTGCGCGGGGTGAATTGTCGGGAAGGGGTTAAATATATAAGCCCTTCCCTGCAATTCATCCTAAAATGTGTTAAAATAAAAAAAAATTGTATACTCACCTTTCCGCTGCAGCCGGAGTCCAGCCGCGGCTGCTTCTCGGCACTATTCAGCCGGCGGGTCTTTAAAATCCCCGCCTGCTGAATGATCTGACTCTGATTGGTCACAGCCCTGACCAATCAGAGGCAGGTTTCACTTACACACCCATTCATGAATTCATGAATGGGTGAGTGACTGCTGCCTCTCAGCGCTGAGCCGATCAGGGGCAGGTCTGACTCACATCCATTCATGAATTCATGAATGGGTGTGAGTGAGACATGCCTCTGATTGGCTCAGCACTGAGCCAATCAGGGGGCAGGTCTGACTCACACCCCCTTCACACCCACTGCAGGACGGCCGCGCGGAGCTCCGGCTGCTGGGAGAAGGTGAGTACATATATATTTTTTATTTTTACACATTTTAGGATGAATTGCAGGGAAGGGCTTATATATTTAAGCCCTTCCCGACAATTCATCCCGGGCTCGCCCGCAGCGCATTGCTTTAAATGGAGCCGGCTCTATTGCCGTCTCCATTGAATGCAATGCGCTGGACAGCTCCGGCCCGTTTCTAATGAAACGCGGCTAGGAGCAGATTTTCGGGCGATTTGCGGGCGACTTGCGTGCACCGGTCACGCGATTCGCAGATGCGCATCCGTCATGCGATCCGCAAATAGCGCAAAAAAACGCCCGTCTGACTAAGGCCTAAAAGTCACAATTGGCACACATGCCCAAGCTGTGAATGTTTGCACTTTTACGCCAAACCCTACCACTTTTTGCAAAAAGAGGTTGTAGCCTGGCTTTCTAGATTATAGCAACAACCTACTTCTGCTCGGAGCTGGAGTAGTTTTTGACCTCATGCACAAAAGTCCTGTCAAATGAGACAAATGTATTGAGATGCATGCCTCTCTGTTGCTCATAGTGAATGCAGTGTTTACTTAGACTGGCATGTGAAGCACCAATCTAAGTAATATAAGCTCCATTGTCTTAAAGGGATTGTCTGAGTTTCGGCCTTTTTTGTCATTTCTAGATACACATGTGTTAAAATAACAAAACCTTGCAGTCCTCTTGCTCTTTGTTTTGGATCAGAAACCACCTGCTTGCTGCAGCCAATCAGAGATCACAGCATTAAGTGCTGTTCTCCTGAGCTAGATCATTGGGGTAGAGGAGGGGTAAGTAGATATTCCTGGTTTTATTTTAATATGTGCAACTAGAATTAAAAAATCTTCTGGCAATCCAACAACCCCTTTAAAGACATATATATATATATATATATATATATATATATATATATATATATATATATATATATATATATATATATATATATATATATATATATATATATATATATATGTATATATTATATATAAAAATATATTTTTTTTTTCATTCTACTGATGAAGAAATATATCTTTTTTTTTTTGCAATTCATGTTTCTTTTCTTGCTGTAAAAGTCTAACCTCTCACTTAAATGGCATTTTAAATCTCTCCTAAAGGATTTCAGAATATTTCACAACCTATAATCCTTTCCCAAGTATCAAAATCATTTTTAATCCGCACTCAACAAAGACTAGACAGGATGACCTCTCCTGCTCCAAAACCACAGAGAAAGTATTTCCATTCCCCGGGATTTTAAAGTGTATGTGAGCACCATGACATAAGCCAATGGTAATTTTTTTTCTTCAGTTCAACTTATTATTCTTTTTTTTTTTTTAAACTTTTTGAAAATATTTAAATCATAAAATCTACAGAGTCTATCAGTAACTTTAGTTGTTCTGATATAGTAAGAGGAAGTACTAGCTTTCTAATTACAGTATGGGTATATGCCTAAGAAAGTAGAGTTTTCACTAACAAGGGAAATGATAGTCAGTAAAGTCAATGGATATGGGGAGGCCTATGAATATCAAATGGATTCAGAGTTAAACAAAGACATTTTTTTATGTTCGACTACACATTCAACAAAACTTGACTATGACTCACATTGGAATGAGTTGATAGTCCTACATTTATGAATAGACTGCATGGGTTCTATAGGTGGATTGCTTCTACTTTTGACTGTTATACCTGTTCTATTGGGAAACCATGGAATATAATTAAGTAAAGCTCTATTTTAATGAAAAACTACTAGCTATGGAATTGGAAACATTTAGCCAAGTTAACCTGCTATATATTGTGGTCTGTACATGTAGGGGTAAGCAGTTACTCTTCGAATTGTTATTTGTGTGTTTTTATTTATATGTGCCTATGGCTTTAAGGGTGGGAGGGATTGAGGATTGAGACGTTGCACTGAAAAGTGGCCAGAAGTGGGGAGTCTAGAGCTAGGCATAGATGAGAGAGAAGCTGGAGATAATCTCCCGTGAGGTGCTATGTGGGAAACAGTTACCGTCCTACAAGCGAAGACTCCTTGGTAGAAAGAGATGGCTGGAAAAAGACACTCAAGGTCCTCAGCTTTCTCATCCTTCTTACTTTTTCCTGCCTAAATCCACCATTCCGGACTTTATTATCCCAGTACCTGGGTAAGCACTGTGTTTTGGCCGATGCACATGTTAGGACTTGCTTGCCATTGAGAACTATACCCTTGGAAATGGGCCAGTACTTCTTTGCTACCTGTATTGATGCAGTTAAACACTAAATGCCCAATGGATGGGCCAAACTTGTTTGCTGGTACATACTGTTAACAAAGGTAATTGTTTAGCATTGCAATGTCAACTCCCAATCTGTACATAAATTAAATTATCCCCTAAGTCTCTCAGCCACTGCAAGTAACTAGGTCTACTTCCATACTAGGCCTGTACAAAGCCAGTGTGGTCTGAGCTGGGATGTGAGGCCTTGATGGCTCCCCTTCCCATTCATGAGGACAAGGGAACTGAGAAGGTACAGGTCCATAAAATTGAAGAATCTGTCTCAAAATGGCCGCTAGATACAAAATGGAGCATCATAAGATGTAAATAAGCTTGTGTGTAGTGAAACAATAATTAAAGCAGAAATAACTTGCAGAGCATGGCTTTCGGTGCACTGTCTAATGATTTGTGTTTTTTTTCTATTCATCCGAGAACATTTGCCTGGTACAGTCGCTATCAAAAGCGACTCCACTCCCCCACTCCTGAGCTATGGGAAAAGAGCAAACCGTGCTGATAAGACGCTGCGATCATCCAAGCACCACAAGGGAGGATGGGATAACGTCCGGGAGGAGTAATCATTTGAAGGACATTTCACATATTTATTCTCACTGCGCTGATTGTTGAACAAAGCACAATTCTTGATGTTTTTTCTAACCCCATGACTAATGATGACGTATTCCTTCTCTGTATTTAGAATTATACTCAGTCAATAAACGCTCAGAGTACGTACGCCTTAAGCAGAGCGAGCTATATACTTGCCGTGGCTCTCTCTCCGTATCTGAGGAGAACTGGAAACCGACTCTTGTGTGGTTCTTGGCCTCCGTGCTGCAGCGGATACGAATTGATTTGGAACCCAAGACTTGAAAGGTTAATGTGACCTAGCGGTCCTTAACAGAACTATGGTGATGTTAAGGAAGTTAGACCCGGCATTTCTAGGACTGGAATTGAGCTCGGGTCCTTTTTGGAGTTGCCGGAAGCTGCTGATACATCCACTCACTCCCCATCACATATACTTGAAATGGCCTAATATATTTCAGTGATTGACAAATGAGAGATTCAGTCTTTGGCTTTCTAATTATAAGGCATGGATTAGTATGGTTTGGTGATAACATATAGTATTACATGCTCTGGTATGAGTCCTGGGGTAATGTTTCTCCATGTGGAGAACACCTCCGAAGAAAGTATCACAACGCAATAGGGAGTCTTATAGGTCATCCAATGTTTCCTGGTAACAAGCTAAGCAAAAAAGTGGTGAAATAATCATCTACAGCTCCACCTATTGGATTGTAGCTATTCTAGGAGTCAATTTTAACTCTTTAACTGGCCTTATCACACGACTTGGGATGTGACTCAAACCAAAATAACCATGTAAATATAGTTGCTTTGGGGTTATTGTCTCTCATCAGTGCATAGTAAAGTTCTAGATGGCTAAGTGAGAGGCTATAAATGAGAGTCTGGGGTGTAATGTTTTTCCTTGAAGAGAGCACAACAGGAGAGAGAACAAGAAGGGTGTATGGAATGTTATAATCCATGTAATGTTCCTTGGGGATTTTTTTATTAGGTATGGTATAATAGGTTAGTATTATATGGAATTATATGATTTTGTATGGTAATATGGTCTTGCATTGTTTGGTATTTTATGACATGGTAATATGGGCTGGTAGTATGTGGAATGGTATTATATGGTATAGTAATATGTAATGGGTATTCTATGGAATGGTATTCTATGATATGGTAATATGGTCTGGTATTATATGGTATGGTAATATGGTATAGTATTATATGGTATGTCTTTATGTTATGGTATTATACAACATGGTATGGTAATATGGTTTGGTATTATTCGTATTTTATGGTATGGTAATATGGTATGGTATTATATGGTGCTGTATGTTGGTCAAAATTAGAGATGAACGAGCGTACTCACTAAGGCAAACTACTCGAGCGAGTAGTGCCTTATGCAAGTACCTGCCCGCTCGTCTCTAAAGATTCGGGTGTCGGCGGGGGATAGCGGTGAGTTGCGGGAGTGAGCAGGGAGGAGCGGGGGGGGGGGGGGGGGGGGGGAGAGATCCCCCCCTGTTCCTCCCCGCTCTCCCCCGCCGCTCCCCGCCCCCTGCAAGTACGCTCACTCATCTCTAGTCAAAATCTTGATTTGTAGGACAAATTATTTATAATTTATGAGCACTATTCTACAAAAACAAATTACATTTCACCTACTGAAATGCAAATGTAAAAATAAATGACATTAATTTTTTGTAGAAACATTAAATAAATGTTACCTCAAATAACATTTTCAATACCATTTTTAACACTGACATTTTGTATCAATTTTTGTTAAAATAGATTTTATTTAGCCGCAATATTTTACACTTTATGACATGTTCTTACAAAGTGTTATTTCAGGAACTTGACTTAAAATAACTCCCCAAGAGCTCAAATTTAATAGATCACATGAATGGAAAATCCAGATGGAAGATGAGGAGGGGGCAATAGGTTCTTATTAGAGCAGGAAACTCTGTTAAATAACATATAGAATTGGAGATAGCAGATGTTGTGGAAATCATAACACAGCTCAATGCAAGAAGAGATTGTGTAAAATAACTAGAAACATTGATGTCTTTAAATCAATAATTATTATTAAGGAATTATCTTCAATTTTTATTAGAAACATGTAGGTTTGAGTTACTTAGAAGTAATTAAACCGTCTGGTTTTGGGCAACATTCTGTCCCGGGACAGGAGGAGATGGTTGTATGTTACCTGCAGTAGTTCTTATTTGCCACCCTTCTGATCTTCCGGTTCTAGACCCTGTTTTGGCCAATTCAAGATGGCTACAGAAATTTCTCACTACCTAATACTCATTGTGCACTATTCTGATTGGCCAGTGCTGATCACGTGATCAGCTCTGGCCTATAAGAGGGCATATATAATGCATTGGTAGTCTAATACTACCAATGCACTGTGGGGATTAGTTAGTCTGAATATTGTATTCACCATCTCGGAAGGCCGAAAACTGGATCTGGGGACGTCAGAGAAGTGAGAACCTGTGCAAGTAATATATCCCTCCTCCTCCTAGCTCAGAATTTTGTCCTGAAACCAGCGGGTTACTTGAGATGATTAGCAAGAAACAGTTCAATCGCTTATTAAATATCTTCAGATGAAATATATTCAAGAGCTCTATTGATATTGCTAGTAAGGACCTACACCAGATAGATATCCTTTCTCCTTTGACTTTAAAGGACATCTGTCAGTGTTCTTTTGGCTACTAAGCCAGTAACACAGTAGTGACACTTACATAGGCGACAACATTTAAATACTTCCCACACTGTTCACAGTTAATCAGGAACCACAAAATCAAATTTTGATTATGCCACACCTTGTATGTAAATGAGGCTAAAGTGGTCTGATAGGTGGTTCATTACTATAGAGTGGTCCTGAGCTTTCTGCATTAGGTGTTCCTTAACCCCTTCCCTTGGCTTTTGATCAATGGCTCAAGTATGACACTAGCGACCAATCAAGAGTCTGGAAAGGGTTGAGTATCACCTAATGCAGAAAGCCCAGAATCACTATGTAGTAATGAACTGCCAATTGGACCATTCTAGCCTCATTTACATATGGCACACAGTGATATCAGAACCTGGGTCCCTGATAAAATATAAGTGGCAAGAGAGGCATATGCAGCCTGTCCCATTGTCAGTGTCCCTGCCATGATCCTGGTTTAGTAGGCGCAGGGATAATAGTAATGTTCTTTAATGAGATCCATCTGTGTTCCATTAGTTTTGACTGCAAAACAGAAACTAATAACAGAAGTATATGTGAAGAAAGCAGTTCAATGACTACAGAGCAACTCCAGCAGACAGTCCTGAATCTGCTCGGTAGGCACAAAATTAATATATGTATCTATATGAACAAATAACAGAAATAGTAGAAACGTTGTCAGCTTCAGGGAAGATATAAATGATAATTCCATGTTAAATATGTCATGTAAAACCAATACCCCTATTAAAAAAAAAGCTCTGAGAGGCCCGAACAGAGGGCATTCTAATTATACAATATTAAACCCTAAGGAGCCTTACTTGCCCCTTATTTCCTACTTTTAAGCATACATATATTATGTAGCAAGGTAAGGAAACTGATGTCACCAATACTATACATATAATGTACGTCAATACATTTAAGTAAAGAATCATCACCGTAACACTGATGGGCTGTCTTCTAGGGGCACATGAAAGACATACGACAATTCTTTTTAAAATATGGATGCAATATTGATGACATATGGATACATCAGTATTGTTAATACTCTTAGAACATGCTACATGTTGCATACAACAATTCAATAGACTCTACAGATTAACAATGGCTCTACATTATGGGCAATTTAAATAGAGACATAATATGACCGAAACATAGACTCAAATGAAGTTTTAAACAAACCGAACCAGTAGAACCCTGTTTTGGGTTAAACCTTGCTAATAGTTTGATTCACCATGAGCCCAATTCAAGCTTTTAGCAAGATTCTATCTGGAACAGGGTTCTACTGGTTTGGTTCACTTAACACTAGTCCTGAACACTGGTGTATAACACTAAGGTCATAAAGGCCATGTATAACACTGGTGTTATTGTGTTATACGGGGCTTTCATAGACCTTAGGTGGTTTTATGCGTGAGTTTTAGGGGTACTGGTGAATTTACGGTTTGGTTCAAAATTATTTGTAAAACTTCACTCATCACTACTCAAATGAAAGTGATCTAAAGGTACCCATACACATAAGAGCAAAGTTGGCCAAACCCGCTGAATTTCGACTTTATGTCTGTGCCGGCTCTCCTCTGATAGATGAAGGAGCAGGCATGTTGAATAACAACATGCTCAATCCTTTGACCTCACAGAATGTAAACCACCACCAGAGGTGTCTGGTGGCGACTTATTCCCCATTGAAAACATATGCATGGTCAGCCTAAGTGTCAATGTGTATAGGACTTGTCAGGGAAAATGGTTGTCTTTCAAGCAAGCATTTGGCAGACAAGTATTCAATGTGTATGACCACTTTAGGGTTGAATTCAATGGAAAATACATGCAAGTGAAAATAAGTAGGCTCAGATAATGAGGACACTAGGGACATGTACCATGGGACTTTCACCATTCAACATCTTTGATCCAGCCAAGAACAGGTGACCTTTTGTTCATGTAGCTCTCTCTTTGCAAGTTTAATCTGAGTCAATAGGTCAGCTGTCTTAATAACTTCCATATGTTTCATGTACATATGCAACTACCTCTCTTATATTTAGCAGTAAAATGTGGTCAATTGGGGTTCAGGTCTCAGAAGCTGGTTGGGGACTGTTAAGAATTTTTTGTTGTCCAGTGACCTTTACCAACCTTAATCTGGCACTGGCAAAAATATAACAACCAAACTGCACAGTAGCTAGGAAAGAAGCATTCATCTTTAATAAGGCATGTATTTCATATGACAGGTTAGGACCTTAAATAATGCATATTTTCTCCATATGAGTGATTGTCTAACATACCGAAAAGACCTGCATATCTGCACTGTAGGAAGCACCAGAATAATTAAGCAAACAGTAACAGTCCAAGGAAATGTAATATAATATCGGAAGAGCATCAAAATATTGTTACTAATCTCACCTTGCCAACTACACAATGTCATTACAGTTTAGTGCAAGAAAAGACTCCACTTCAGTGAATAGTGATACAGATCTTTATTCACCCATGATGCTTTGTTGATTCTTGCACCCATCCATCATTACTGATTCCACAGTGGTTCTGGACTTACATGTCATTACCATCTAGAAATTCAAGTAGTTGGGGTTGGGCTATGATAACCTCTCATTCATTTTCATGAGTAAAAAAAATGAAATTATTTCATGGATGGGCTTGCAACATGGACCTTATGAACATTAGACAGGTAACTCAAGACTGACAAAGTGACAAGATACTACAGAATGTAAGTTAGGCTATTTGTCACATTGTGTTCTGCAGTGGCCATCGATTTTCATCAGTAGGACCCTCTGATGAAAATATCAGACATATACATTTAATGGAGTGGCAAACGTCACTCAACGGCTCCCATGTAAAAAAAACAAAAAACTGGATGCCACTATATGGAATAGCACAAAATCATACAGCAAAAAAACAGGAACCCCAAAGTAACTGGTCAGAAGGCCAAAAGGACACTCTTATTGCCTTTGTCGAATTCTTAAAGGCCTAGCGTTGTTTGATGTATGGTTGAGAGCTTTCCTGGCATAGCATACGATGGTAAACTATACTGAAAATGCAGTGTGAAAAGAGCCTTGCTCTTTAATTTAATGGCAATGTTCTTTATGACAGTCATTGCTTTTAAAGAAGACCTCAACTACTGTAGGTGTTGTTTTTCTCTGTATTCCAATGTGCATTGGGTTCAGTAGACAACAATTTATCATCGGTGCTATAATCTCTGCTGCCAGGCTTCTTACACAGCACTGTAACAAGATGACCAGGATTGAACAAGGTGAGGTGTCACTTTAGAGTGCAGAGAACCTGCCAGGATATAGTGCTGGGAAGAATGGCTATCTCCCACGGAAACCTAATTGTATTGCTTTTAAAAAAAAGTGCATCGTGTAGGACATTTCATATTACGTGAAGCTAGGAGACATATTGTTTTGCCCTTCGAAGAATTGGAGGGATGAATCTTCTCAGGCCAGTGAAGCAGAACTGAATATGTCTCTTCAGCTCTACAAAACAGAATCAGACAGGCCAAGACTCTTATAATGTGAAGCCATGAATAGCTCTCAAAGGTCTAGAGCAGTGTTCTCAATCTATGACTCTACAGATGTTACAAAACTACAACTCCCAGTATGTCAGGTCATACTGAAAGTTATATTTTTTCTAAAGCTAGAGAGCCATAGTTTAGAAATCAATGGTCTAAGGGAGCTTTCCCCAAACGTATCCTCATGGAATGCCTAAGAGGCCAGGTCTAGAGTATTTCCAAGTGAGAAAACACATGTGCTTATTACTGATTTAATGTTGTAAAGTCATCAGAGCTGGCCGCATAGCTCTGCAGTTGTGGACTCACTATCTTTATCACCATTTTTTTTTCTTGATACTCACTTCCATTCATCCATACATACTCTTCTTAGATACAGCTCCTGGCACTTTGAATTTGTCAAGTCCTCTTACAGGCTCTTCTTAAATCTTGTCCTGGTGCTGTGAATCTTTAAGTGTATGGTTCCCCACTGCTCACTGTCAATGGGTCACGTCAGACTTGACTGACAGTAAGACATAACCCATTGACAATGAGCAGTGGAGATGGTCTACTTGAAAGATTCACAGACCCAGGACAGGATTTAAGAAGAGCCTATACAAGAAAAGGAGGTATCAAGAAAACACAGGCAGCAATAGTCAGCGGAGCTGCGACTACAAGGCTGTGTAGTTAGCCCCACTGCCTTTACAACATGACAGGTCGTCCTTAAATCAGCTGTAAAATATATAAGAAATCCTCAAAACATGGCCTGTTAGGGTTGTTTTAAAATGAAGTTGGGAAATCAGAGGTGTAACTTGAAGCTCCTGGGCCCCAATGCAAAATCTGTAACAGAGCCCCCAACTATATTGCTTTATTTATAAGCCTTCTCTTCTCCATATATGGAGAAAAGAAGGCTTATGGGCCCCCTAAGACTCTTGGGCCCGGGTGCAACTGCATCCCCTGCATCCCCTATAGTTACACCCCTGCGGGAAACACTGGTCTGGGAGATGCTATATTTACAGGGTGGGGTTCTTTCGTTCTAAAGAATAGGTTGTGAATACAATTGTAACTTCTCTAGTTATGTTAATTTTATTGGTGTAACTTTTTGAATTTTTACTGAAGAATTTTATATACACCCACTGTATGTTGAACTAAAATATAGTAACATTAGTTTAAGTTGGTAAATTTAAAATACTTTTTGGAGAGTGTCATAACACTAAACAGAAAAATAGTTTTTAGAAAAAAATAAGTAGAAATATATATATTTATAAATACACGTAGTATTCATCTAACTTTTAGAGTGCCGTGATATGAAACAAGAAAAAAATAATTTCTAAAAAATAAAGAATAAAACAAATCAAATTAGAAAACATATAAATAAACAATAAACCTTATACTATAAATTCTGTAGAAAACACCTACGAATCACAAACGGAAATAAAAAAAAAGTCAATTTTATTTCAAAGTTTGCTTCTTATATTGAAGCACATATTAAAGCAACAGTACGATGTTCATAAAATATAGGTGTGATGCCGTAACATGTCAGAATACTGATATTTTGTATGTATACTAAAATAAGAATTTTAAAATTGTACAAATAGATACATTAAAAATGACATAGAAATAGGGGTGCAATTCTGGCACGTATTAGTTTTAAGACGGGATTATAAGCAAAAAAGATTTACAAGAATCAGCAGTAACAAGTCTGATGCTCAAGAGACATTATAATTGTACATTTTACTGTACATACATTATATGAGTTGAAGCTGGCTGAATATTATATTGTTTTTTTATATTTTTTTTTTATTTTCAAGTTTAAAAATGCACTACATATAAAGTGTCCATAGTTTAAGGCGACGTTACAGCTCGAGACTGTTATCCTTTCTTATTTGTGGAAGCTTTGTTTGACGTAGGTCAGGATGGTTACATTACATACTGTAAAATATCTCCCCATAGAATCAAGTGTTTCCTGCTTTATGCTTTCCCATATCAACTGCACTTTACAAGTGGTTTTGTCCCAGATGACCGATAACTTCAACACAGGTTGTAGGGTTTTCACAGTATTCACCACCACTTCTAAGATCCTTGGAAGGAATTCTGTCTGTAAACCATTAGAGGTCGAAGAAGCCTTTTATTTTATTTCTCCTTTAAAAAAAATACCTGTTAATGTTTTCTCTGGATTTTTGAGAACATTACATAGTTCTTAAGGCCAAGTTTAGTACTTTATCGTTAAGAATCGTCTTCATAAGTGTCTTTGGAACCATATAAGTCCGCTAGTTTCTTAAATCGAGGTCCCCAGTTTTGTAGATAATCGTAGTCCAGATCTGAATCTGTAGAGGCAGACTCTAAAGAACTGAGAGACCCAGCTACGGAACCTCGCCCTTCATATCCATAGATTTGAATGGAATCATAGGGCGGTGCTGTTGGGTCATTGTCAGCTTCATGTATCCTTGAGTTAATGAAATCGTCAACATCAACACTGTTGGGAGCTGGTCTAATTCCAAGATCTCGTGGAGAGTATTGGTACTCTGGTTTTATATCTTTACGTGGAATAAACCCATTAATCCCATCAGGATTTTGTAGGGTAGCGATGTCAAAGGCTTCAGTGTCCTCCTCTCCTCCACCTTCATCATCATAAGTTATTATATTTTCACGAATGTCTTCTTCATCAAAGACGATGAGGGGTTCTTTCTTCTCTCTTCGCAAGGCTACGAAGAGTACCACAATCACTGCAGATAGAGAAGAAGATGTATCATATTCTTGTTATATGGAGTGAACTCTATGAGAAGCTAATAAAGAAGCTCAAAACTATCTGGCTACAATGGATAATCCATGAAAAAATACAGTATATATATTTTAAACTATTCTACTAAAACCATGGAAGGTGACATTTATATTTTATATGTGTGTATGATACTTCAATAAATAATTTATTTTCTTGCCTCCTGTTTTTCAGAGTTAATTATAGAGACCCAGACATATAGTAGAATTTTTCACATGCCATAACTCATGGCCTCTTGCACAGAGCAGTACGATGTAAAAGACGCCGCACGGCAGAAAACTAAGTCCATACAATGCCACGTAGCCATTTTGAATATAGAATCCAATGGAGCATAGAACCTGTGTATGCCTTTGTATGAAATCAGAGGCATATATAGGTAAAGTAGGACCCTATAGAAGTCTATGCATTTTCTATTATGACTTCATACAAGTTCAAGGTTGTACATAGCCATAATATAACCACATATATAAGGCCTGTCTATTAAATTAGGCTGATTCATCCTATTGCAATTCAGTTCTAAACAATTTAATGGAATTTCTGGTTTTATATAACGTTCTCCTTGCTTTCGGTGAATGGAAATATTCATAAAGGAATTTTCCGAGTAATGAGAAACCCTTGTCAACAGGTCCCCATTGCATTAAAATAACAAATCAACAGCTACTCACCTCTCCGCACTCCCCTGTTTGTTCCTTGTTTATTTATTTATGCATTTTAACCTCTGCTCCTTCTGTGATTAGTAGTCCAGTTGGCGTTAGCAATTGACAGCCTTCCCTGTATGAGTGTGCATAGCCTGAGCTGTCAATCACTGATTAGGACCGCCCACTGGACTCCTAAGCCCAGAGTGAGAACAGGTTTAGTGTTATTCATTCATTACTAGTTCTACTGAATGCTTTCCCACAAATTATACACTCATTGTCAAAAAATCAAGCACCAAGAAAGAGCTGTTGGAATTAAATAAAACTTGCTCTGTGTGATTATAGCATTGATATAGGTAAGTGATTACAATATCAGAGCAAAAAGACAATTTATTGCGAAAAACTGAACACTTGAAAGGGGGCTTTAGTACCCTGTTGGTCCACCTGGTTGGATGCAGGATGTGATAGGGGCGGGCATGGAGGCATACAGTTTTTGTATATTATTCTGTGACATTTCAGTCCAAATTTATTTTAATTGAGTTTCTAGATCATGCAAACTCATAGACTGTCAAAGTTGGTGTCCCAGCTGGTCCCATGCATGTTCTATTGGTGATAAATCTTGCGACCGAGCAGGCCACGGAAGTGTGACAATGTTGTGGGCACATTTTTATGACCCTCTTGTGTGTACTGCTGGAAAATGCCTTCTGAAAGCCCTATTATGAGAGGAACACATGTGACTGTAGAAAGTCCTGAACATATTGCTGAGCTGTCATTGTCCCTCGTACCACTACTAAGGGAGACCGACTATCATATGTGACAGCCCCTCAGACCATCACACTAGCAGTAGGGGCAGTGTGCCACTGCACATCAAAGGCAAGATTGAGGCGCTCACCAATATGCACTCCAGACACGAACATAGCTGTCATTAGTGCCCAAACTAAACCTGGATTCCTCGCTGAAGAGAGCATGGTTCCACTCCATAGCACTGTGTATGGCACCTCTACAAATGGGGGTGATGGTGGGTGTTAAGTTATAGCACATGTAATGTGCGCCAGCAGAACAAATGTTCCTCAGCAAAGCAGATGGAAATGGTTCCAACAGACAAAGGGCCTGTAACAATCGTGCCACCTGTCTCTGGATAGCAGACACCAAAACAGTTGGACCTGTTCATGTTTGTTAGATGATCATATGATCCTCTCTACTAGTGGTCTATCAAGGGCATCCTGAGCCCTGCCATGTTGTGTGCATGCTCTTAAACATCAACTGGTCACAACACCTCTTAACAGCCTTGTCAGAACAGCCCAGGTAATGGGCAATTCGTAGATAAGACCATCCAACTTCTCAAAATCTAATAATGCCCCCTCCTCTCAAACTCTGGTAACTGAGCAAATTCTACTTGATTGTGTTGCAGAGGCATGTCTAGTGGTCAACAAGCTCTACACAAGGTGAAAAAGAGGTCACTACACACAAGGAGCCTCTGAGAGCGTTTTTATAGGCCAACAGTGGAACCACTTTTAGGACCTCAGGTGGGAAGACCATTCATCTAATCAAGCATTCTAATTAGACCACAGCTGTAATCATTTGCATATCTGTCTGAGATGTAACTGCATGCCAAGTTATACAGCAAAATCACAACTCCTCCTAGGTGTTTGATTTGTTTTGACAAAGAGTAGATACCTAGCTAGATAGATATCCCTTTAAAGGAGTTTTCTGCCCTTTTTTCAACTAATGAGCTAACCTCTGGACAACAGTAGTTGATGGGTGGGGTTCTGCTGTCGGTGGAGTGTGCTGAATGTTATCATCAGTGGTCAGCGCAGGAAGTGGCAGCAGTGAGTTCATTCTCATTGAAATCAATGGGTGTGCCACACTTCTCTTCCACTTCCTGGTTCTCTCATGGTCAAGACTGGATGTGAAGTCTTGACTACCAAAGAAGCAGAAACTGGAGTGTAGCCTAGTGAGGTGATTTCATTGATTTCAATAGGAGCTACCACTTCCTGTGCTGACCACTGATGACAATGTCCGGCCTACTGGACTGGCAGCCGGCCATCAACTACCGTCCATAGGATAGGTCATCAGTTGCAAAAGAGGCAGAGAACCCCTGTAAGTAAATTAAGAAGCTGCAAAGCCTGCCTTGATCTTGTCTGATTGACACTGCAGCTTTGTGTACATTAATGTTGATCAAGACAGGATTTTTAGTCAAAAAAAAATTCATTCAATGCCAGCAAACACTTTGGATTTATATAAATTGACCCAACTTGAACTTACCTAATAAAATGACAATGCAAGCAAGAATGGCAATCAGTGCTCCTGTGCTTAGCCCCGCATTGAGAGACAGTGGTTCATCGTTGCAGGAGAGGATGGTTTTGTCACTGCTACAGCTGCATATACGTACGGTGAGGGTATTAGTGCTAATCATGGGACTAGGTTTTCCAACATCACTGATTATGATTGGAAGTAAGTGCATTTTTTGCTTCTGACGACTTAAAGATGCTCGTCCAACGTGAATGTCCGCTGTGTTATCTGCTCAAAGTGAAAAAAGGAGAGAATTGTCATGTATGTGAATCTACTGACTTTTATCTATCCTTCTCATACAGTATCTATCTATCTGTTTCATATCTATCTATTTCTCTATCGATCTCATTATATATCTATCTCATATCTATCCCATATCTATCTATCTATCTATCTATCTATCTATCTATCTATCTATCTATCTATCTATCTATCTATCTATCTATCTATCTATATCATATCTATCTATATCATATCTATCTATCTATCTCATATCTATCTATCTATCTATCTATCTATCTTATATCTATCTATCTAATATCTATCTATCTAATATCTATCTATCTATCTATCTATCTATCTATCTATCTCATATCTATCCCATATTTATCTATCTGTCTGTCTATCTATCCCATATCTATCTATCTATCTATCTATCTATCTATCTATCTATCTATCTATCTATCTATCTATCTATTTATCATCTCATATGTATCTATGATAACTATCTATCTCTCTATCTCATATCTCTCTATCTATCTCATATCTATCTATCTATCTATATCGTATCTCATATCTATCTATTTTTCTATGTATCTCATATCTATCTATCGCATATCTATCTATATTGTATCTCATATCTATCTATCTATCTATCTATCTATCTATCTCATATCTATCTCATATCTATCTATCTATCTATCTATCTATCTATCTATCTATCTATCTATCTATCTATCTATCCCATATCTATCTATCTATCTATCTATCTATCTATCTATCTATCTATCTATCTATCTATCTATCTATCCATCTATCCATCTCATATCTATCTCATATCTGTCTATCTATCGATCTATCATCTATCTATCTATCTATCTATCTCATATCTATCTATCTATCTATCTCATATCTATCTATATATCTATCTATCCATCTCATATCTATCTATCTCATATCTGTCTATCTCTCTCATATCTCTCTATCTATCTCATATCTATCTATCTATATATCTCATAACTCTCTATCTATCTCATATCTCTCTATTTATCTCATATCTATCTATCTATCTCATATCTATCTATCGCCTATCTATCTATCTATCTATCTATCTCATATCTATCTATCTATCTATCGCATATCTATCTATCTATCTATCTATCTCATATCTATCTATATTGTATCTCATATCTGTCTATCTATCTATCTATCTCTCTTCCTCATATCTCTATCTCATATCTATCTATCTATCTATCTATCTATCTATCTATCTATCTATCTATCTATCTATCTATCTATCTCATAACTCTCTATCTATCTCATATCTATCAATCTATCTATCTATCTATCTATCTATCTATCTATCTCATATCTCTCTATTTATCTCATATCTATCTATCTATCTATCTATCTATCTATCTATCTATCTATCTATCTATCTATCTCATATCTATCTATATTGTATCTCATATCTATCTATCTATCTATCTATCTATCTATCTATCTATCTATCTATCTATCTATCTATCTATCTATCTATCTATCTGATGAGACAATACAACTCCTCCAGTTCTGCTTCCTCTACTTCTAGTATAAAAGTGCAATCTATTACTCACAACTTTTTTCATTGCCACCTATTTAATTTATATAGCACAGAAAACATGCCGCACGGCTTTGTTTAATCTCATACATTTTGATAGCATGCTATTTTCTGCAATAGAAAAACTGCCACGTATAAATGGGCTATTGATGTACGTCTAAATAATGAAAACTGCTGCACAAAAGAATTTTCATTGGAGACTTAGAAAAAGAAATCAATTTGGAAAGCAAAATATTTCTGAAAATACGACCGTGTTTATTAACATTGTGGTAGGTACGGCGGTGCACAATGAAAGGGACTCAACCTCAAGCTCAGCAGAGTATTTCCAATTATCCCATGTATTTTTGTATGCAAAATAGGGTTTGTGATGTTAAACGTACTACCATAAAAGGCCACTAAAAGGCGATGCGGGCTGTGATTACATCTTTCTTTGGTTACTGCATCATGTAATTACTTCTTGAAAGCCGTAAAAAGAACTCTATTAGAGGGAAATTAGGGAAATATATTCACTTTAAAGGTCAATAATGGACTCACATATCAGAATTTTTATACCTGTCTTCACTGTTTACGATGCGGTTTTTCAAACAGTAATTTGCCTAAAGAAAGCTCCCTAATCTCAAACTGAACCTGGTTGATGTTTGAAGGCAAGAATATGTAAAACTAGGACATTAAAGGTTTTCTATCAAGTAATTTTATTTTTATTATGCCTGACTTCTCCTTTATTTGTCAGCTGACATTTAAATAAATTTAAATGTTCTACACCATAACATTGCTATACCTTAAGGTGGCCACTGACACAAATCAACATGTGAGTCCTAACGCATCAGACATTAACACTGAGATAAAGTGATTAGAGAACTTTTTAAAAGTTAATTTTGGCCGGTGTGCTGGAATGTTTGCAAAAAGTTCAGTTCAGTTCAAATTAGTCTGAACCAAACTAGAAGTTTACTAATACCCCTAAACTGAGAGTGTCATATGGGGCTTTTATGGCTCTTAGACAATGTTATACACCAGTTTTCAAACCCACTCAGTAGAACCCTATTTAAAAAAAAAAAAAACTTTACTAAAAGCTCAGTTTAAGCTTGTGCCGAACCAAAATTTTACCAAAATTTGAGCTGAAACAAGGTTCTACTGGTTCGGTTTGCTCAACACTACTGATATGTTTAAAAGTGCCCTATCTGAGAGCAGGACAAGATTGAGGGGAACATGCCAAGTTTAGGGATATATAGTTTTCTATGGCTTTCTTAAGCATGTACATGCGAAAGGATAATTAAATGTTGGCAGGACTACTAGAGTTCTCACTCTGTAGGTCCAGGCATTAGTTTAAAAGTAATTGCCATGAAAATATTGAATAAAAATATGCAAAGCAATATATAATGAATCTTAACATATCTTCCTCTATTATTTGCTGCCCTTAGATAAAAGACTGATATATATACTTTAATCTTCTTTCTATCTGTTGCTCCAGATCATTAGAAAAACCTATCGCACCATAACAAATCTATTTTTGGCATGGTAATTTGGACCATGCATGGCTCAGTATAGTCAAATTTCTTGGCCAATGAAAACAGATCCCAGCCGAGGAACCAAGGAAGACCTTCATTTTTTTGGAAGGTCTTCCTTGTACGTCGTGCTGGGTGTTCTTATTCTAATCAGATTTTTTTTATAGGGGGTTGCTTTTATACTAGAAAAAAAGTATATAATTTATAATATTTTTTCCATAAACTGCAGCAATAGAGTCTTTGGCCTGGTATGGCAGCTCAACCTCATTCACTTGAATTGTGCTGATCTGTGATTCCAGGCACTGTCCATATACAAAAATGGTGCTTTTTTCTAAGGTTGGACAACCCCTGTAAGCAGCCATACTGCATTGACCAGAAAACCACAATTGACTTGAAAGTCACTGCTCAAGGAACATTATTTTGCCAACCAAACTTTTTTGTCAAGTTCCAGGAAATGAAGGGAGATAAGAGAATTGTCCTATCTGAAGGTATCCAGGTAATCTGATGGGACAGATAAAATAAACATCTCTCTTGTACAAACCTTTCTGGTCTCTTATGGTAAAATTTGCATGCGGATGTACCATGTCACTTGGAAAACTGAAGTGGAACGGATAACCGTTTGCAGCCTCATCTTTATCTACAGCCGTTACGGTGAAAAATTTCTGTGGAGAAGAACAGTTAAAATATTTTCAATCCAACTCAAAAAATTCCTTCCCATCTCTTGTTTCTTTAAAGGCTGTAGACTCCCCTAATGGGATTCCACATCAATTTTTTTAAAAAGAATTTGTACAGGATTAGAAAATCATGGCTGCTTTTTTCCAAAAGCTGTGCCCCACTTGTCCACAAGTTGCGTGTACTATTGGTACTCTGCCATGTTTACTGTAATGGAGCTGAACTGAAATATCAAGATAGGGAGAGGGCGAATATTGTCAAATTTAGGGCTCAGTCACACGGGCGCATCAGCATCCGTACACCGGTGCTGATGCGCCCGTGTGACTGCAGGAAGGAAACGGACGTATCTGAAGACGGCCGTCTCTCTGCAGCCGTTACGGTGAAAAATTTCTGTGGAGAAGAACAGTTAAAATATTTTCAATCCAACTCAAAAAATTCCTTCCCATCTCTTGTTTCTTTAAAGGCTGTAGACTCCCCTAATGGGATTCCACATCAATTTTTTAAAAAAGAATTTGTACAGGATTAGAAAATCATGGCTGCTTTTTTCCAAAAGCTGTGCCCCACTTGTCCACAAGTTGCGTGTACTATTGGTACTCTGCCATGTTTACTGTAATGGAGCTGAACTGAAATATCAAGATAGGGAGAGGGCGAATATTGTCAAATTTAGGGCTCAAGCACACGGGCGCATCAGCATCCGTACACCGGTGCTGATGCGCCCGTGTGACTGCAGGAAGGAAACGGACGTATCTGAAGACGGCCGTCTCTCTGCAGCGCCGAAGGAATGAACATGTGACCGGCTTCATTCCGATGCCGATGCGCCCGTGTGACTGAGCCCTTAGAATGTAACCTTTACTAGGATAGAGTTAAAATATACGATTCCTTAATAATTGAAAATAAGTATCAGACAGAACCAATGGACAGGTGTGGCACTCTTTTAAATGAAAGCAGCCATATTTTTCTAATCCTAGACCACCCTTTTAAGACAAACTATCTAATGATAAGGTGTTGCTGTTGAATAGCAATTACTGGTATTCTCCATCTACTAGAGTCTCTCATTGTGAACTCATTAAATCTCGAACATATGTAGAAAAGTAGTAGGATCAAGAAAGTTCAGAACATTCATCTTCTGAATTAATTTTGAGGTAACACACCGAGATATGCCTGTCTATGGCAATGTTGATCAATAAAATAGTGCACAGGCATGTTCAAGATTAGTGATGAGTGAACTTTTGAAAAGTTTGGATTGGCCAGTTCAACAAACTTTTACAAAAAGTTCAGTTTAATCCAAATTAGTTTGAACAGAACTGGAAGTTCACCAAAGCACCCGAAACTGTGGTATAACACTGAAAGACTTATCTAAAGCTTTTATGGCTTTCATTAGAGATGAGCTAGCGTACTCGTCCGAGCTTGATGCTCGTTCGAGTATTAGGGTACTCAAGATGCTCCTTACTCGAGACGAGCACCATGCGGTTTTCGAGTCACTTCCATTTTCTTCCCAGAAAAGTTTGTGCCGTTTTCTGGCTAATAGAAACACAGGGAAGGCATTACAACTTCCTCCTGTGAAGTTCCAGCCCTATCCCACCCCCCTGAAGTGAGTGGCTGGGGATATCAGGTGACACCCGAGTATTCAAACTGGGGCCGGCCGCGGCTCGCCACAGATGCACGCTGAAAGACATTAGGGAAAGTGCCGTCCTGCTGTAGCTGCTATAGGGAGAGTGTTAGGCTGTTATCTTCGTCTTCAAGAACCCCAACGGTCCTTCTTAGGGCCACATCTGACCGTGTGCAGTACTGTTGAGGCTGCTTTTAGCAGTTTTGCACATTTTTTTTTTCCGTATATTGGGCTTGCAGACCATAGCGTCCTCAGTCTGCAGTCATTTTACAGAGTATAGGGGCAGTACTGCTGAGGCAGGGACAGTGGTACAGGAAAAGAGATATACTGGCTATATAGGCAGTGGGCTTTTTCAAAAAAATTGGAAAAGAAATCTTTGGGCTGCCTGTGACCGTGTTCAGTTTACTGCGTGTCTGCTGGGGGTAGTAGTCGCTCACTATTACCCAGCTAGGTGTTACTGCAGCCTTGCGCATAATTTTTTCTGGCTGCACTGTGCTTTCAATAACCACAGTCATCCTCAAACAGGGAAATCCATATACAGGCTATATAGGCAGTGGGCTTTTTCTCAAAAATTGGAAAAAAATACTATATTTGGGCTGCCTGTGACCGTCTTCAGTTTACTTCGTGTGTGCTGGGAGTAGTAATCGCTCATTATTACCCAGCTAAGCCTGTGACCGTCTACAGTTTACTGCGTGTCTGCTGGGGGTAGTAGTCGCTCATTATTACCCAGCCTTGTGCATAATTTTTTCTGGCTGCACTGTGCTTTCAATAACCACAGTCATCCTCCAACAGGGAAATCCATATACAGACTATATAGGCAGTGGGCTTTTTCCCAAAAATTGGAAAAAAATACTATATTTGGGCTGCCTGTGACCGTCTTCAGTTTACTGCGTGTGTGCTGGGGGTGGTAGTCGCTCATTATTACCCAGCTAAGCCTGTGACCGTCTTCAGTTTACTGCGTGTGTGCTGGGGGTAGTAGTCGCTCATTATTACCCAGCCAAGCCTGTGACCGTCTTTAGTTTACTGCGTGTCTGCTGGGGGTAGTAGTCGCTCATTATTACCCAGCTAAGCGTTACAGCAGGCTTGCGCATAATTGTTTCCTTGCTCTGCAGTGTCCGTTACATGATCGCCGTCAGCCCGCCAGAGGGAAAGAGTATACATATATACGCTGCATACGGTGTCTGTCTGGTTTTTCACCTCACCATTTAAAAAAATTGAAGCAAAATACTTAAGGACTACCACTGGCCTTTGGCCACTTGACTGGTTCTGCCCTGTGAATTCCAGTAGCTCAGTCATACACACCTAGGTCTGACTACTGGCTTGCGCATAATTGTTTCCTGGCTCTGCTGTGTCCGTTACATGATCCCCCTATACTGTGCTTCCCCTATACTGCTGCTAGTGATATGTTACTGGGGCCTGTCCAGACTGCTACTACTACTCAAATGGAACTAATACTGTGCTCCCCCTATACTGCTGCTAGTGATATGTTACTGGGGCCTGTCTAGACTGCTACTACTACTCAAATGGAACTAATACTGTGCTCCCCCAATACTGCCGCTTCGGAATTGTTACCGGGGCCTGTCTTGACTGCTACTATTACTGAAATGAGCGGTTGGGCAGCATGTTACCCAGGAGAAGTGGCAGCAGAGTGTCATGCAGGCAGTGATTGTGCTTTGTTGGAGGTAGTGTGGTGCTTAGCAAAGGTATGCCATGCTAATGAGGGCTTTTCAGAAGTAAAAATTGTTGGGGGGGGGGGGCACTCTTGCCGCTATTGTGGCTTAATAGTGGGACCTGGGAACTTGAGATGCAGCCCAACATGTAGCCCCTCACCTGCCCTATCCGTTTCTGTGTCGTTCCCATCACTTTCTTGAATTTCCCAGATTTTCACAAATGAAAACTTTAGCGGAGCATAGGTCCCATACAAAAATGCTCGGGTCGCCCATTGACTTCAATGGGGTTCGTTACTCGAAACGAACCCTCGAGCATCGTGGGAAGTTCGACTCGAGTAACGAGCACCCGAGCATTTTGGTGCTCGCTCATCTCTAGCTTTCATATAAAGTTTTTTCCCCTATGGCTAGTTTTCAGCAAGCCAAACCAGTAGTACTTAGTTTTGGGCAGAACTTTACCAAAGGCTCAGTTTGGGTTCATGCCAAATCAATGGTTTAGCAAAGTTTGACCTGAAACAGGGTTCTACTAGTCTGGTTTGCTCAACACTATTCGTAATCTTTAATACCTTTTGACAATCTTCTTTAGTACTTAGATAGAAAAGATTGTTCTTCAGAGTTATTGAATGCTTTAGTCTTTAGGTGGGGGGGGGGGGGGATACGTTACTATTTGTAAATTTGCATCTTATCTTTAAAGAGATGATCTAATTTTTCTGCTAGAATTTTTTTTTACCCTTCAAATTTTTGAGGGGCCATTTAGGATCCTCATTAGAGATGAGCGAGTATACTCGCTAAGGCACATTACTTGAGCGAGTAGTGCCTTAGCCGAGTATCTCCCCGCTCGTCTCTAAAGATTCGGGGGCCGGCGTGGGTGACAGGTGAGTTGCGGTGGGGAGCGGGGGGGGGGGGGGAGAGGGAGAGAGAGATCTCCCCTCCGTTCCTCCCCGCTCTCCCCCGCCGCTCCCCGCCGGCCCCCGAATCTTAGGCACTACTCGCTCGAGTAATGTGCCTTAGCGAGTATACTTGCTCGTCTCTAATCCTCATCTATGATACAGAGTGAAACGTGTCTACAAAAAGTGTCTCTCATTCTGGCGGACCTGGCCAATCAATGCCATTTATATTAATGGGCGGTGTGTAAAGTACATTTTCTCTATGGTGGCACTTCGGGGGATTGAACATTGCTACAAGGTTCATTTACAGATTATTGCTGATCACTGCGGATCCCAGCAACTTACATCCTAAAATCAGATTATTGTCAGGAGACCCTTCCAACAGAAAAGTGATTTCCAAAGTTGCCGACCGTTATAAAAGTTTGTAAAACAGTACAAAACAAACACTTTAATTAAGTAATTAAGCAAATTCAAAATACCTTATTTACTTCTGCATTTTCACATACAGATGCTTCATAGGGCTTAGGAAATTCCGGAGCATTGTCATTCCTGTCTAAAACTTTAATTGATACAGGGACGCTATTTGAATGACCGATGGATGCTATGGAGAGAAGAGAATATTGGTTTAAATAATAGAAAATGAGCAATTAAAACATGCTTTTACTGTAAATTCCAAGGAAGGGGGTTACTAATCAGATTCTCAAGAGATGCCTCATTAAGAAATAATTGCATTATATTCAAACATTATTGGTGTTTAGACTAATAACTGTGGTTACCTCCCATGGCCTGAGAGGAGTACTATCACCACTGATAGCAACATAGTGAGCAGAGATGTTATACTATATAAGGGCTCAGTACATTCACATTTAAAATCAATTTTAGAGTTTATCTAGTAACATAGTTTGTAAGACTGAGACAAGAAACAAGTCCATCTAGTTTAGCCTATTATCCTGCAATGTTGACCCAGAGGAAAGCAAAACCCTTCATCTGATACTGTAGAAGTCAATAATCCTCACATTAGGGAAAACAATTCCTTCCCAATTACAAATCTGATGATCAGGATAAGTCTATGGAACCACAGCCGTTCTTTAGGAATTAATGACTATAACATGTAATGGTCCAACACTCATCCAGGCCCCTCTTGTACTCCTTTATTGAGTTCGCCATCACCTTGTCCTCAGGCAAAGAGTTCCACAGTCTCACTGATCTTAAGTAAGGAACCTCCTTCTATCTTCTAGATGTAGAGGGCGCCCTGGGTATAAATAGATAATAGGACAGACCTCTGTATTGATTTCTGATATCTTTATTAGATTGCCCCTTAGCTGTCTGTAACTAACCTAATGCTACTTATTGGCGTAGACATGTCTACCTCTGGTATAAGTTCAAGAGGAGTAGACTATCTGCAATTGTCTGCAGTTAGGGAACCACATGCAGGGGGTCTAAGAGCCATTGGTTGGGGAACACTGTAGTGGATAGAAGGAAGCATGGTTATTAAAGGGCTATTCCAGGCGAACACTATTGATGACCTAGCCACAGGATAGGTCATTAATACTTGATCGGCACGAATCTACCACTTAAAACCCCAGCCGATCAGGCACCCGCTGTCAGTGCAAAAACCCACAGGGCTGTGGAGCGGAAGCAGTTAGTTCTGGCCCCTGTGTAGCGCCTGCGGCTAGTAATTGCAGGCGCAGCTCTAATTGATTATAATTACGGTTTTGTCTGCAATTACGAGACACTACACAAGGGTTGGAGCTAGCAGCTTCCACTCTGTACCCCTGCGTGTTGAGATGCTGACAGCAAGTCTCCGATCAGCTGGGTCGCAAGTAGTGAACCCCAATCAATCAACTATTGATGAGGTCCTCAATAGCATTTTCCCCTAAAACCCCTTTAACCCCTTAATGCCATATCATGTAAGTGTACATCCTGGCAAAGGGGTACTTAATGCAACATGATGTAACCTATACGTCATGTGGCTAGCACGAAATCAGAAGAGATCCCGCGCCATCTGGCAGACTGATATCCGGCCTCCCGCACGCTCCATCTGTGATGTCATCGGACCCCCGGATTTAATCGCGGAGGGCCGACGGGTTGCCATGGCAAAAGGAAGCGAGCTACAGGCATCCTGCTTTGCCATTGTCTATGATCACTAATACAAGTGATAAGGCATTACATGACAGAAGTCCGGCAATGCTTTATCATAGCAATCATAGCAGCTATGGCTCAGGTCCTCTACAGGGATATAGAAAGTGCAAAGAAAAGTTAAAAATAGTGTAGAAAAAAGAAAAGTGTAAAAGAAAAAGAAATTAAAAAAACACTTTTTTGTGTGTTTTTCCCCCTTCTAGTATAAAAAAATATGTAGAAAAATTAAAATAACACATATTTGGTATTGCCGTATCCGTAACGTTTCGTATAACAAATTGAATACACTTTTTACCCTCAAAAAGCGTAATGAAAGCACTAAAAACAGAGGCAAAATGCTTATTTTGTTCATTTTACCTCCCAAAAAACGCAATAAGGGCTTTTACCCATTAGCGTTTTTTTTCGCTGCAATTTCACTGAGGTTTTTTTCCAAATGTCAATGGGACTTTCTAATGGTAAAATCGCATCGCAGAAATCGCAGCGAAAAAACCCGCTAGTGGGTAAAGGGCCTAAAAGTGATTTTAAAAAGACGTATGTACCCCAAAATGGTACCCATATAAACTACAGCTCGTCACGCAAAACACAAGCCCTCTTAGAGCTCCGTCCATGAAAAAATAAAAAAGTTATAGAACTTTGAATGCATTGAAAAAAAATTCCAAAAGAGGGTTTTTATGCGGAAAAGTGGAAAAGCTTAAAAAGAAAAGTACGAATTTTGTTACTGTTGTAATCGTACCGACCCGCAGAAAAAATGTATTGTGTCATTTATGCTGTATGATTAGCGCTGTAAGAAAACCCCCAAAAAACGATGTCAGAATTGATGTTTTCTTCTAGAGATGAGTGAACGTGCTCGTTTAGAGCAATTACTCGATCAAGCATCGCTTTTTTCGAGTAACTGCCTAATCGGGCGAAAAGATTCGGGGGGCGCCGGGGCGGAGGGTTGTGGTGGGGAGTGGGGGGGGGGAGAGAGAGAGAGAGCTCCCCTCTGTTCCCCCCTGCTATCCCCCTCTCCACCTCGGCGCCCCCCGGCGCTCCCCGAATCTTTTCGCTCGAGTAGGCAGTTACTCAAAAAAAGTGATGCTCGATCGAGTAATTGTCCTAAACGAGCACGTTCGTTCATCTCTATTTTCTTCCCTTGCTATCATAAAAAAAATCCTAAAAGTTTTACAATATAGTCTATGTACCCAAAAACAGCACCAATAAAAACTACAGTTCATCACGCAAGGAACAAGCCCTCATACGGCCTTGTGGATGGAAAAATAAAAAGGTTTGGCTTTTGAAAAGTGGAGATGAAAATCCCCCCAAAATCATTGGGTCCTTAATAAGGACTCCTTATGCCTAAAATAGGCCGGGTTAAGATGGTAGTAGGTCCTTTTGCTCACAGGGCCGCTGTTTTATCATCCTGATCTGGATAGACGCTTTGAAAATCTCTAAAACAATGACTGTCCTATGTTCAGGCTTTGGCACACTGTGATGTGTGTTTGCAAATGTCCACAAAAAATATCAATCAGACTTGAACGGCATCAATCATGACTCAAGTAATCCATGATGGAAAGCATAACTCGGATAAGAGATATCTCAAACACTCCAACAACACAACTAAATAAGGTCAGACCACTCAGCCGATCAATTCAATGCGTTTGTCTCTTCTATGAGTGATTTCTTCCGAGACTGAATATGCAGGAAACATCTGAACACTTTCCATCGCTTTCTACAAGGGTCTTAGATAATAAACTCACTCCATCGAGGGAATACGTACAGGCTTCGGTAGCTATCACAGAGATGTTGTGCCAAGCGGTTTCCTCTCTATCCAAAGGCTTTGTGGTTTTGATGACTCCATCATCTTGGATGTTGAAATATCTGTCAAGGTCAGTGTGCCGATCGATTGAATACCTAAAGAGGATGATCGCAGAGTAATTAGACAAGCAAATTACTAAGCAGCCTGATGCTCAAGTGTTAGATATTAAAGATTCATTCGAGAGTAGTTTCCCAGCAGCACGCATGGCAAAATCAGAATATTAATGGAATCTATCAAACAACTTTTAAAAGGAAATTTAGCTTCATCATTTATTCATGTCTGCATGTAGGGAACATTTTGCTACATCAGGATCTGCTTTCCTTGCTATTAATGAAAACGAAAAAAATGTAACGCCAAATACCATATAGTGCAGGCTTGTCAATGAACTCTTGTTGTGCTTGATGTTCTCTCTCCCAGGATGCTCAACGGTTATATGAATGATCGTTTTTCGATACTTTTTAAAGAATTTCTACTTAAAAATAATTACATTACACTGAATAAATGAGGAGGGTTAGACTACCGGCAGATGCCCTTTATTCAATGTACTTATAAAGTATTAGACAAGGTCTACTGGCAAATCCAGTCTTCGTGATCCACCAACAGTGCATAGTAACATAGTTCGTTAGGCCAAATGAAGACAATGTCCATCTAGTCCAGCCTGTTTTTCGGTATACTGCAAACTACTTCTTTGGTAATACAGAAAAAGTGCGCTGTTTGTAGGATTTAAAGACTGGATTTTGCACCACCCATGTACAGTATAAGGTTATATCTACATGGGGTGGGCACAAATATGGAAACTCCATATGAAATGCATGGGATTTTAATTATTAGCACTGAGCTGCCCTTTGGACCCATGCTTGGCTAAGAGCTTTTCCGCCAAATTTCTGTTTACTTTACCTCTTGCCCTGCTCTGGGTGGTTTTGGGAGCCAGCTGATAACAGCAGCTGAGTAGCTCAAACCCCTGACCAATGGAACCTGTTGCTCGGACAGACGTTCACTTCTGCCCGGCAGCATCTGTGTCATATTGCCTCCACTTAAAATTGGTCTCTACATGTCTTTGATTTATAATTCCCTGTAACTTAAAGGGGTTTTCCAGAGAAATAGTATTGATGTCCTATCATCAGGATGTCATCAATAGTTGATCGGCTGGGGTCCGTCGCTGGTGCCCCTGATTAATCAGATGAGCAGGTGCATGCTGTCGGCAGTGCAATAATACAGAGGTCGGAGAAGAAGTCTCTGTGCTGACCTCTGTGTAGTCGTTGGCACTTGTAACTGCAGGCACGACTTTCATTGAAATCAATGGGAGCCATACCTGCAGTTACAAGCGACAGCCACCACAAGGGGGTCAGCGCAGAGACTTCCGCTCCAAATGCACAGAGATCAGAGAGGAAGCTGCAACATTAGCTGAGTATTTAGACTCAGAACTCACCACCCCCCATGGTAACCTGTTCCACTCATGGATCACCCTCACTGTTATTTAAAATAACTTGTGTCCTGGTGTAACAGTGTTTTGCTAGCCCCAGGTTTTACATTATGGGTAAATAGAGCTGTGGCTACACGTTTTCAGACTGACTTAAATTTTGCTTTTCGCAAAGTTTGTTAGTTCAGAGTTTTTAGAACCTATAGTAAGATGTTTCTATGGTATATTGTAGTACAACTACAATTATAAGCATTTCATAAGTCTTTAAGCTTTTATACATCAAATTTGCAGAGGACTGGGGTAAAGCTAAGCCAATGGGTAGATAAGGGTCCAGAACTGACACATTCCAAGCCAGGCCTATCCCAGAATTAGTACATTGGTGCCTTGTAATGCACTAAAAAAAGATGAAGGAAAAAAAAAGGAGCGGGGCAAATCTATATACTAATGTTTATATGGGAGATTGATTGATTATTAACGAGTCTGAGAGGGTGCAGCCAGTCCACAAAGCGTCACATCGTCCAAGGGGGGAGATACAAGTACATGAGATAAATGTAGGAAAAAAAATGTTGTTATAGGTGCAATCCCATTTATTTTAGTATTTTAGCTAGGAATACACAGCCAGCATCGGTGTGTTCTTTTTGCAGACAAAGGGGCTCAATGGCCTCGAAACGCATCTATTATTATATGCTGGATACGTTTTTCATAAAAACAGAGGAGTTGAGCTTAAAAACGCATCTTGTGCCTCTCTGAGTTAAATGGGATTGCACCTATAACCACATTTTTTTCCTACATTTATCTCTTGTAATGCACTAAGACCAACTTTAAGAACAATATTGATAGTCAAAAGGCATACCCGAAGGAAATATCATTGAAAATGTGATTTACAAAACTGGAAAACACACTTAATTCAAGATAATCTGAAAGTAAAAGTGAAACTTTTAGGCCTTAGTCACACGGGCGTTTTTTCCCGCAATTTGCGGATCGCATAACGGATGCGCATCCGCAAATCGCGTGACCGGGGCCGAAAAATTGCCCGAAAATACTGCTCCTAGCCACGTTTCAATAGAAACGGGCCGGAGCTGTCCAGCGCATTGAATTTAATGGAGCCGGCAATACAGCCGGCTCCATTGAAAGCAATGCGCTGCGGGCGATCGCGGGATGAATTTTCGGGAAGGGCTTAAAAATATAAGCCCTTCCCTGAAATTCATCCGGAAATGTGTAAAAACAAAAAATATATATATACTCACCTTGTCCCGGCAGACGGAGTTCAGCTGCGGCCGGCGGTAGTTCTCCTGAACTGCTCAGAGAATGAGCTGCCTCTGATTGGTCCCTGCGCTGAGCCAATCAGAGGCAGCACTCACTCACCCATTCATAAATTCATGAATGGGTGTGAGTGAGAGCTGCCTCTGATTGGTCCCTGCGCTGAGCCAATCAGAGGCAGCACTCACTCACCCATTCATAAATTCATGAATGGGTGTGAGTGAGAGCTGCCTCTGATTGGTCAGGCTGTGACCAATCAGAGGCAGCTCATTCAGCAGGCGGGGATTTTAAATCCCCGGCTGCTGAATACTACTCTGAGCAGTTCAGGAGAACTGCCGCCGGCCGCGCTGAACTCCGTCTGCCGGGACCAGGTGAGTATATTTTTTTTTTGTTTTTACACATTTCTGGATGAATTTCAGGGAAGGGCTTATATATTTAAGCCCTTCCCGAAAATTCAGCCCGCAATCGCCGGCAGCCCATTGCTTTCAATGGAGCCGGCTGTATTGCCGGCTACATTAAATTCAATGGGCAAACATCATTCCTCTCTGCCACAGCTGTTACAGCTGTGGCAGAGGAGAATGATTTGTCTACTATATGTTCTCAATGGGGTCGGCGCTGCTGCCGGCCCCATTGAGCGCATATAGAGAAGAGAACAGGAATCGCAGATCTCAGATAGGTGCGATCTGCGATTTCTGTTCTATAATTTATCGGACGAGCGCATAAAAAGTGCTCATGTGTCCGATACCATTGCAAAGCAATGGTTCTATAAAATCGCCGGACACATGCGCAAATCGCGCGATAAAACGCCCGTCTGACTGAGCCCTCAGGCTGGTTTCACAAGCAGCATTTAAGAAAAAACAAAAAATATTCATTTAAGAAAAAACTAAAAATATTCTGTTTTTGTGGCAGTATTTAGTAGTTTTTTTTTAACCAAAGCCATAAGCGCATTCAGAAGCAAGGTGAAATATAAAGGACGGACTTCTACTTCCTACTTAATCCACTTCTGGCTTTGGCTCCAAAAAGACTGCATCAACAATTGCAGTGGTGCTTTTGCAAAAACGGTTGTGTATGAAACCCCCCTGAAGGCATTGGAAGCTTTAAGAGCGGTGATGGGTAAAGTTTCTGGAGTCTACATTGTAGTACTTTAATAATTTTAATGTGTTCAGCAATATTAAGCACAGCAAGATTATGACTGAGCTATAGGCAATGGCAATAGTGTCCTGAATACGTAAACTAAAACTCAAGGGAGAAGAATATCTCCCAGGCATTGGGATGTCAGAAAAATATATACAGGACCTTCTTGCGGAAATTCATTTTATGGCCATCGTATGGGGTTGTGTCATTTATTAGGCTGAAAACAAATGAAAACATTAATAAAGGGCTGTTTACACCCACAGAAGACACCGCCAACAGGCTGGAGAGATTTGTTACTGACAAACTCACAGTTTGGAGAAAGAACTGAAATTGCTCAGGCAAACAAACAAAACTAAAAGTCGAAAACTACATGCCATGACTGCAGCTCAGATGGGAACTTAATTAAACTACTCTACTAAATTATGCAATGTCCGGCTCCATAAAGGGGTTGTCTGAGGTAAGAAAAAAATTGCCTTTTAGCTCCACTCATTGAGGCTGCTGTACCTCGGAAAATAATAGAGATGTTTTTGGAAAAAAGCGGAGGATGTTTTTTTTAATCTCATACAATTCATTTAAAGAGCTCATCTACTGTCTTAAAAGGGGGCTTCCAGCTATTTTAGAAATTGATTACCTATCCACAAATTAGGTCATCAATAGTGGATCGACGGGAGGTCTGCTGTCTGAGACTCCAGCCAATTAGCTGTTTGCTGGGTTGTTATTGCTCAATACAGAGCATGGGCATGGTGGCAGGGGCGTAGCTAAAGGCTCATGGGCAAAAGTTTATCTTGGGGCCACCCAACTTCTCTTAACCCCTTAGCGCAGAGATGTAACTTGAAGCTCCTGGGCTCCAATGCAAAACCAGTACCAGGGCCCCCAAATATAACGCTTTATTCATAGCACTAGGCTTACTATATGGAGAAGAGAGGCCTTGTGGATCCCATAAGGCAGCTGGACTCTGGTGCAACCGCATATCCCCTTGCATCCTCTATAGTTACTCCAGTGCCTGGTGGTATTGCTGGTACAGTGCCCATTAACGTCAATAGGAGCTGTGCCTTCCATACCACGCTGGGCCATTGCACTATATATAAAATAAGATAGACCCAAAGCCTTTTTTTACTATAATATTGGTTATTTGGGCATTTAAACTTGGTGACTAAAAATGTTATTTTGCTCCCAGACTTTGCAGTTTAGGAGCCAATGGCTTCTAGGTATTTTTTTCAGTCTAGACCCCTGCAACCATGTGATCACTATAGACAAAAAGTAAATTAAGCACCAGAGGACCTGAGCGATGGTGGGAGAGCAGTGAAGAAGTGGATAGGTGAGTAATTAATTACTTTTCTTATACCTGTGCCCCCATTCTCCCCCAATGTTTCAATGTATTGTAAAACCCCTTTAACAATGTTCCACGAAGAGCACCTTCCCTTAATATATAACGAGCACCCAAGAATACATGTGGCGTTATGTTTTACTAATAAATGTCCCCAAATGGACGCACCATGGTCAAGAAACCATCTACAAGCCCCTCCTACACTAGACTGGATGTGCTATCCTATAAAATCCGGGCTTTTAGTTTCATTGTCAGCCTTCTTTGAGATGACCTCTCCTATTTTCAGTAAAAAATGGTCTTCTAGAGGGGTGGCTCTCTCTAAGAAGAGGCCAATATGCACAGGATATAAAGTCACAGAAAAATCTGGTCTAGATAAGGAGCGGTCTTCTGAAAAAACTTGGTCTTTTGAAGAGGTTTCCCTATGACTATTTTTTCATTTTCCTCCTACGTTGGAGATTTTGACAGACAATATTTTCCATCTAGAAGGCAGGAGAACTTTTAAAAGTTTGAAATCCAGTTGCTGAAACTTTCTCTGAAACTTCAGCTGCTATTGAAGTCTGGGACTTTATACTTCTGTGACCAGAACACAGATTTTCACATTTTTGCTTTGTGTCATCAGAACTCCAGTGACATTCACGTGTCGTATTCTGAGAACTGACGAGGACTTTATTTTATGGCCTACTGAATGATCACTAAATGTAAAAATAGACCGAAAACATTCCATGGTATTCTGTTGTCACATTCCTTTAAATTGTCTGACCTTAATAAAGACATACAGTGAAGCAAATGTAGAAGCTGTATGTCTGTTTTATACAAATATTGACTTATTGGAATGTGCTAAAAATGTTCAAGATACTGTAATCAGATATTTGTGTACTACTGTGATTCCCCGAAAATAAGACAGTGTCTTATATTAATTTTTGTTCAAAAAAGGTTTAACTTTTTTACATGTATAGCTGCCTGGACACTATTTAAATTGACTTTTTTAATTAACTGTTAGCAGAGCTTAATTTTGGAGTAGGGCTTATATTTCAAGCATCCTCAAAAAGCCTGAAAAATCATTTTGCATCCTCAAAAATTCTGGAAAATCATGCTATGTCTTATTTTCAGGGGAATGTCTTATTTTAAGGGAAACAGGGTAGGTCCTTTGTCCTCTTCCTCTGGAGGAGTAGAGGAGGGAAAGAAGAAGGTGAAGAAGAAGGGAGAGAAGAAGGAAAAGTAGAAAGAGAAGAAAAAAGTAGAAGAAGAAAAAGTGGAAGTAGAAGAAGAAGGAAGAGGGGATGGAAGTAGGAGTAGAACGGGGGGTTCTAACTTTTATTACTTTTTTTTAAATTAATTAAACTTTTCTTTACTCATCTTTACATTTTTTTTAGTCTCCACAGGGGACTTGAACTTGTGATTGTTTAATCGCTCCTGCAGTATAATGTAATACCATTGGCAACTGAACGGCTCTCTGCGATCTCACAGCGAGAGGGTTGTTCAAGATCCTTGAACTCCAATAGGGGCAATTAATGTTGCTGTCAGAATTCATTTCAGCGTTTAAAGGAGTAACAGCCACGATCAGTATGACCACTGTTCACGGCTGTTGCAGGCGGGTGTCAGTTGACACTCCCACGGTATGGAGTGAGATCGACCCCCTGATCCCGCTCAATAGAAACAGCAAATCTCCATGATGTAACTGTATGTTATGGAGCACTGACAGGTGAAAGATATAGTTACAATTAACTATGACATTGACACTGCAGAAAGTCAATCACTCCGACCTATCATCACGCTACCTGTGTCGTTCAGCACGAGCCTGGCCAGAAGTGGCCAAGGCAGAGAATGGAGTATGCCACGAGAGCCTGATTGAGATGAGTGAGCTTATTATTTTATTTCCATGGCACAGTGACTCTTTATTAACGGCTGTTGGAGCGCAATGGGGTCTTATTAATGAGTCACGGAGAACAGTGTGGTCTTATTAATAATGTTAGAGGCACAGTGGAAACTATAAATGACTCAAGGGTCATAATGAGGCCTTATGAATTAGCAAGGGGCACAGCAGGACCTATAAATTACCAAAGGGACACAAGGGGGCCTACAAATTACTCAGTGGGCACATCAGGCCTATACATTTTTTATTGGAACCTTGAGGCCTATAAACTAATAAGAGGACCCATTGTGACTCTGTCACCCAATGACCCACATAAACACAAAGCCAGCCCTGACCAGCGATCAACACTTGGGGACCAAATGTGAGCATGCACCATATTAGCACATGTTCTGTTATTCATATGTTTATATATTGAGTTTGAAAAATCTTTATATCTCAAACCTCTATAAGAATCGTGGTTGGGGGCTAGGGAATATTAAGGCAATCCGACTGATGTGTTTTTAATGATTTCTGTAAACACAACTCAGGCATCTTATTGGTTTGTACGTCAATAAATATAATTGGATAATCAACCTCTGCTCCCGATTATCAATGACCAGGCAACCTTACAAGCCTCCATATTCACCAAGGAATCCATTAATGAAACAAGAGTTGGGTTCACGAATCCATAACCCCGTCACTCTGTCTACTGTGTCAGATCCGAGGTTAACAGCATCAATTTGAGAGATGGAATGTAATGTAGTTCATGTTGGCAGTCCTGTATAATCTCAATGGGACATTAAGTACCTTTCATTTTCATTGTAAGCTCTAACTAAATGATACCAGCTTAACAATCTTGTGACTGAGTGTTTACATTAACTAAGCGGTTTAAGATTTAAGTACCATGCAAAATACATTGGCTTCGGAGACGGAAGATCTTCAGGAGAAGCATCTTGCTTTTGTCTGGGCGTGCATGTTATTTATTCATGGTGGCAACTGTGTTTTAATGATTCAATTTTGCAATTACATTCAGCCCCCAGTCTTTATTCCCAAAGAAAGTATTGTTAACAGCACAATGACACCGCAGCATGTCATGTGCATATCATCCGTGAAGATCTTTTTTCTTGGACTCTAAAAAGGAGAAATGTGTAAATCTCTTGACTATTTTTGTGTATGTGCAGATTAAAGTCTAACTTCACTGCCATAACTGAATATACTAAGTATGTGTCAATAAGTGGGTCCCTTTGCCACACACCAATTTAACTTAGGGCTAAATCTGAAGGCAGCACCTGGGGAACCCGAATTTTCACCCTCTTACCAATTGGTATCTGGTATTCGTTGCAGGGTCTATAGGTCATTACTCACAGAACTAGTCTCAGTTATGTGGCGGCCAACACTACACAAGACCAAGGCGTGGTACCTGGGGCGTGAACACAGATGAAACCAGAGACTTAGCCAAGATCAGGGAAGACAGCATAAACTTCAATATGAGAGTCAGAGCTAGTAGAACAGGTGCAATACCATAAACAATTGGAATTGGGGCAGGGAGCTGGCAGATAGAGTAGTCCAATAAACATAGCCAAAGTCAGAGATGGAGTAAATAATAAAACAAATCTTGTTATTTGTAGAGCGCCAACTTATTGCATAACTCTTTTAGGTAGTTTCTTTATTTATTACACCCCACCAAGCTGGGTACTCGTTTTACCGACCTCGGAAGGATGAGTCAACCTTGAGCCAGCTACCTGAAGCCTACGGGTTTAAACTTGCAAGTGGTGATGGCAAAATCCATAAAAGAGATTAAAAGGGGACTTGATGTCTTTCTGGAGAGGAAGGATATTATAGGTTATAAATCTTAGGTTAATTGTTAATCTGGGTATACAGGCAGGTAGGAACTATTAGGGGTTGATCCAGGGAATAGTCTGATTGTCATTAGGGAGTCGGGAAGGATTTTTTTCCCCCAAAAGGGCTAATTGGCTTCTGCTCTTGGGGTTTTTTGCCTTCCTCTGGATCAACAACACAGGAGGATAAACAGACTGGACTAGATGGACATTGTCTTCATTTGGCCTTACAAACTGTGTTACTATGTTTAGGTTGGGAGCGAGAGCTTAGGACTGCATTTCTGCTGCCTTAACACTCTGCACCACATGAGGCCCATGGAGAAGTGGAATAGTCAGAAACAAACAGGAGTAGGAAAACCAAAAAAGTATAAAAACTACTTTACTGCTTAAACAGGTGGAAGCAAATTGCTAGCATCCTTCTTAGGGGGATATAGTCCGGACTGTGTGGGGATAGGTTGGGGAAAGATGAACAGAATCTGTGCTGGGTGTTTAAGTAAAGTAGAGGAGTATGAACAAGAACTAACCACAACAGCACCAACAGTCAAGATGGCAGCCATAATGGTAAGCTATAACAGTGTGATTAGTAATATGTACCATTGCAAAAACTAGACTTATTTCTTTCGCACTTGCCAACTCTCCTCCTACGTATCGAAGATTCTTGAAAAACACAGAAGACCTGCAAGACTTGTGGATGAGTTGTAAGTCTCCTGGGTGCCAAAGAAGACTCCCGGGAAAATAAAACAGCACTGCTTAAAGAATAAATATTTGCTTTATGTGGCGCAGGTATGCTGCATCATCAGAGTCAATTCTTGGCATCGAAATGCACATCTAGAGGGAGTATAGCATAGAGAAAGGGACCATTGTTGTGTGAAAGTGGAGCATGTAAATTCTACACTTGAAGATTTCAAAAAGTTTGCAAGTATGATTTATGTGTTTGCCCCCGAGTGAATTCTGAAGGGTGTGTTAGTTCAGTTTGGTTACCAAACACATGACTTCTAGTCTTGGTCCCTTACCATTGGAGTACATGTAGTTACCCAGCACTAGATCAAATTTCTTGGAGATCCCTTGGAAAACCATTGCTTATTTTCAGGAGAGAATCAATAATGTTACAATGCCATTGAACAGGGATGTATGTAGGTCAAGATTGGTGTCGCCTCTCTTTAAGAGGAGCACCCAAAAACTGTGTGGAAACACCTGGGGGGGGGGGGGGAGGGGAGGGAGAGACATCTGTCCATGTATGGTTTTCTGGCTTGGATTCCTATTCCCAATCATTGTTTTACAGACAAGTTAAAAAGTCGTACATTGTTTTGAAGGAATGCTGCCATCCAATAGGTGGCGCCGCAGAGGTATTGTTCCATTTTCCTTATTTGCAAAGATGTATGTATACATACTTTATAGTTTTACCATGTTTTATTATCTTATACAATGTTAACTGTATTATAGCTTTTAGCCCATGGTTTAGGAAATGGAAGAATGTTCTCACAGTCTGCTGAAGGCAGGGCCGAAATTGGGCGGCCAAATGTAGAGGACCCCGCTGAGGTGTGACTGGGCAAACGAAAGTGAGAGCACAGAGAGAACAGTTTGTTTGGCCTTGGAGAAAAAGTCAGGCTAGCTAGGAAAGCTTTTCAACGAGTTGCAGTAACTCCTGAATGAGGGAATTGTGAAAATACTCATTGTAAGAGAACCTGTGAGAGTGCACTCCGTCTACAGAAACCAAGGTTGCCTACCAAAATTAACTACCGAAATTAGCTGCCAAATTCTGTTGCTACATTGGCAATAGAGTTAAGAGCAAGAGATTGTGTCCAAGAGCTGGTTCTATTCCACCGTACCACATGCTGACAAGCAAACCCTGCTCACAAGAGTTTTATCAACAGTTCCCGTAAGCCATTATCGAAGGTCGGCTGTTATGTCTGAGCCGCATGCCAAATCACTTTGTCCGGATCAGACATAATAGTTGTCCCAAAGGACAGATATGCACACAGTAAAAACTCAGAGAACAAAACCATAAATAATACAACCAAAAATGAGGAAAGGGAAATCTCACCCTATACACTAATATGGGAGGACCCTACCTACAAGCAGTGCAATCATCCTGATGAAGGCAGACCCACATCTGGAACCTAGGGGCAACCTAGACTGTTCATAAGTGGTACAAGGGGTTGACAGATAAATGGCAATAAACATAGCAGAACTAGATAGCAAATGTATTACATCAGTACTCAGTATAAAGAACAAGGACTTGAAGGGGTTCTGTCCTAAAAAAAAAAATTATAACTACTAGAGATGAGCGAACATACTTGTTTAGGGCGATTTCGCAATCGAGCACCGCTTTTTTCGAGTAACTGACTACTCGGGCGAAAAGATTCGGGGGGGGGGGGGGTGAGCGGGGGGTTGCAGAGGGGAGTGTAGGGGGAGAGAGAGAGTTCCCCCCTGTTCCCCACTGCTACCCCCCACTCCACTACGCCGCCCCCCCGGTGCCCCCAGATTCTTTTCACCCGAGTAGTCAGTTACTCGAAAAAAGCGGTGCTTGATTGCGAAATCGCCCTAAACGAGTACGTACGCTCATCTCTAATAACTACCCATTCCTCCCCAGGCAGTCTACTTACCAAATCTTTTCCCCGGGGATCTTTTCCTGTCTCCTGCAGTCCCCTAACCCCCACCCCCAGGTCAACTCATCTCCAGCTGTCCGGATCCTCTTCTTCCAGTGATAAAGCGTCCATTCCTCGCATTCTTCTTCCTGCCTGGCAATGTATGCTATGTCACTAGCGATGTAGCATTCACAGCCTAGAAAGGAGTGCCGAGCTGTCGCAGAGACTGCGTGTGCGCAGTCTTGGCAATAGATTGGCATTCCTTCCTATGCAGTGAACATTATGTCACTAGTGACGTTGCGTACATTGCCCCGCAGGAAGAAGAATGCAAGGAATGGACGCATCATAACAAGAAGAAAAGGTCGGCTGGAGGTGAGATGACAAAACCCCTTTAATAGAGGGAAGGACCAGGAGATCATGGACCAAACCAGAACTCCACCTTGTAGAGGAAAAACCGATGCCTCTGAAAGAAGGGACCAGAATTTATATACTACAATAAAGGCTGATTGGCTGGCAGAGGAAACAACCTTCCTGCTGAGCAATCATGCCCCACAACAGCAGAGACATTGTTACACATCGGCACTGAAAACCAAATCACATGGTGCATGCACCGAAGCTGCAGTCTTATGGGCCGGGCTGACATTGTTAAGGTCGGTGCCACATTGGCCCTGCTGCTACCGACCTGACCCCTAGGGAACCTCCAGTAAGCTCAATCAATAACCTGCTTCACTAACAAGGTCACATAATACGGTCAGGTCATATAGTACCTACTACTGCCACAAAATACTCAAATAATACTAAATAATACAACAGCAGTCATCTTGATCTAAACTTGAGATGTCCTTTCCTTGGAGGAGCTTTATGCTGTGGATTGTATGAGATGGGGTTGTGGATATCCCTAAATGGTAGTGTCCCGACTCCCTAAATGACCCTACTTTTTGCTCATGTTACAATATAGCATTGAGTTGTTTGTAATAAAGTAATAGAGGCATTCAAATTACTATGTGAGACTTACACAAGTAAAACTTGTACTTCAATGTATTCATGCTCATGGCTTAAAGGATGGGGCTGCTTACATGGCAATCAATGTAAGTAATTCACCTTTTTTAACTTGTTCCTGACTGCTCATAGACAATAAATGTCCAGTTTACAATTGCAATTCTTCATATTTCCCACTATAGCACATGGATATCATATAAGAGGGTTATCCATCCAGGTCTTCCCCCTTCTATAGTAAAGAGCCAATGGAAGAAGTAGCTTCCCCTCTAGATGCCAGCCCTTAATTTAAACATGATTAGTGTGATTTTCAGAAACTACAGAATGTCTTCAAGACACTTTCAGGAACACCAGAATTACTAAAAGATTAGTTTTTTGTAAAAACAAGAAGACCTTCACCTTATTAGAGTATTTGCTGCATCAGGATCCCTGGCATGAACTCTTCCAACTATGGCGCCAGCTGGTTCATTCTCAAGCACTTCTAAAATGTAACTTGGTTCCAAAAATATTGGTGGTTCATCTGCATCTTCTATGGAGATCTTCACTGTTGCAGTGTCCTTAAATGGTCCTCTACTAAGAAACCTTGAGTCTATGTGGGTATTAGCAGCCTCTACCTTCATGCTATAGAACTTCTTTGTTTCATAATCTACTGTCTGCAATGACAAAGAGGTATGTACATTAGGTGACCGTCTAGGTGACAACTGAAATAAGTTATACAGTCATGTTCTTCTTTAGTTGGAAATGCGAATTTATAGCAAAAATATATGAAGGTGGAAGGAAAAGCATTACAGTCTTTGATGTGTTACAACACTGAATGACCACTTTATTAGAAATACCCATCTAGTAACATGTTGGACCTCTTTTGGCCTTTAGAACCACAGTTATTTGTCGTTGTGTCCATCTACAGGCATTCGAGGACCCAGGGTGTGCCAAGAAAACATTCCTTGCACCATTACTCTACCTCCACCAGCCTGAACCGCTGACACCTTAACTAAAAGGGTTCATCAATTCATGCAGTTTGCACCAAATTATGTCCCTCTCATCAACATGATGTAACAGAAATCTGCTTTACAGTTCAAATTTTGTGCGTTTTTGCCCACTTGAGTCTTGCCCTTCTGTTTCTCTTAGCAACGGTGATGGAACTGGTTATAGCACATCTTTGCTAAGGAATGATGAGTTGTGCATTTGGTTCATCAGCACAATTTTTGGCATCCTCTTCTGACCCCTTTTGTTGACTAGTTGGTTACGTCCTCAGGCTCTTCTTTTAATGAGACCTTTTTTACTTGATCACAACTAAGCTGTGCACTTTTCGCATGGCTGTATGAGAAAACCCAACAAGGTTGGAAACTTTTGAAATCCTGACCTCAGCTATAGTAACCAGACCTCATAGTAACATAGTATATTAGGCCGAAAAAAGACACATGTCCATTAATTTTCCCCCAGTGTTGGAAGTCTCTCAGATCGCTGAATTTTCCTATTCTAATGTGGGTTCACACTAAAACTGATCCACGGAAAACTTTTCACTTGATTTTATGATGCACTCGGGGGTCACGGGTCTAATTTCTATACAGGGAAGAGCCAATCAGGAGAGAACTGGTGACTCGAATAAAGTGGCCATTCTAGGCTGAATAAGTTCTTAGAATGTTTTTATAGCAGTCAGAAGCTGTTATTTTCTGATACAACGCTGACAATTTTGCATTAATTTTTACTAATTCTCCCATTGTATGTGCAGGGGATTTGGCATTCTGTAACAGACAAGGGATGTTCTGACCATTATAAGTATATACTAAGAAACACAAACCATTTTTGGTCTAGATAGATCATAAACCTCAAAATGTTGTGAAGACGTGAAACACACCGATGTAGTCAAATCACCAACTAATTTCATAACCTTCGCCTAATCCAGAATATTTGATGATCTGGTACCTACTTTCTGAGTACAAAGTACCATGTCTTACCTTTCTGAGCTTTACAACCCCCTCCTGTGTTTGGTAATCTGTTGTGATTTCAAAAACTTCAGCCCCATCACCATCGAGGATGCGATACTTTATTTGCCCATTTTCTTCCAAGTCAGGATCTTTGGCTTTTAAGCGTCCAACTTCATCTCCTGGAACAGACGCTTCTGACACGGACATGGGGTATGCGCCTATGGGGATAAATTGTGTAAATGAACGTCAAGATAAAATTATGCAAAAAATAAAAAAATATAAATTGTATTTTATTTATAAAAAATGCTGCAAATAACAAATTTTTATTGTCTCAGAACAAAAAAAAACCACTCACTTTGAGGAAACTTTGGCGGGTTGTCATTGACGTCTGTCAGAGTTATTGTCACTTTGGTTGTCCCTGAGAGTCCTCCCATGTGTCCTCCCATGTCCTTTGCTTGTATCACAACGTGGTATTGCTCCTTGGCTTCCCTGTCCATGTTTGGAAGTGCTGTCCTTATGATTCCTGGGGAAATTGCAGAAAAATAAGTTAAATCTTTGGCAACCATCAACTTTTTGTAATTATTGTCAGTGCCTTAGACATTGCCACAGGTGTTCTCTCTTTAGGATATCCTCACATCTAGACCTATTGAGATCAGGAGGACTTGAGTTTGGGAAACACTGTAACATATAATCATTCCATTTATTGAAGATAAATATTTATTCAAAGCTTATGTCACCAATGTGGACAAGGACAACCTACACATAATTGCTTGTGTCACCCTTGACAGTCCGAATTGTACTTAAACATTTGCGATAACTTCCGATTAGTTTTTCACTGTTGAGTAATTTTGGCCTACTCTTCTTTGCAGAATTGTTTGAAGTCAGTTGTATTGGAGGATTTTCGAGCATGAACCTAAAGTTTATGGTCCTAACACAGCATCTCAATGGGATTCATGTCTGAAGTTTGTCCATAGCACAACGGCCCAGTCATGAACAAAAGAAAAAAAAATTAAAAAATCTTTAATTTTGCTTCTTGTGAGCCATTAAGAAGTGGACTTGTTTATATTTTTCAGATTATTGTCCGGCTACATAGCCCAACCACACTTGAGCCTTATGTCACAAACTGACAGGCAGACATACTCCTTCAGAATTTTCTGTTAGAGAGCAGAAGTCATGGTTTCACCAATTATGACAAGTCGTCCAGGTCCTGTAGAGCCAAAGTAGCCACAGACATCACACGACCACCACCAAGATGTACTTTTGGTATGATGCTCATATTGCAAGCTGTGGTGTTAGCATTATGCCAGATGGGATCCATGTGTTCTAAAACTTTGATTAATCAGTCAACAGACTATTATTCCAAAGGTCTTAGGGGTCTTCTAGATGTTGTTTGTTAAAACGAGAAAGTTTTGTGCTCTTTTTCGCCAGCAGTGGTTTGAACCTTGTAGCTCCGCCATTAATGTCATAGTTGCACAGTGTCTTTCCTATTGTGGAATTGTGAACATTTATCTTAATTGAGGTAAGTGAGGTGACCTTCTGGTTGTGTCATCAATTAGGTTTTGGTGAAATTTTGGTAGGCTGGCCACTCCTGGGAAGATTCACCATTTTTTCCAGGTTTTCTCTATTTGTGCATAAAGGCTCTCACCGTGTTTCCCTGGAGTCCCAGACCCTTAGCAATGGCTTTGTAATGCTTTCCAGACTGGTAGATTGCAAAGCCTTTGCTTGTATTCGAATAATGTGCTGCTCTAAAATTTAACCCAATTGTCAATTAAACTTGGTTAACTGGTTAATTTAGTACATAAGGGAGTAATAATGGTCTCTTTACATGGTCAAATAATCTAGCGTTGCTATCGACCTCTGACCGACAATGAGCATGCTGGTCAGCGCCCATTACCTCTGTGTACATAAACAGATTGTAAGCTCTATGGGGGTGACCAATCATTAACACAATCAGCTCATCCCCATATAGCTGCCATTGACTGGCTGCACATCTCCTCATTTACATGAGTGTCCAAAATAGGGAAATTAGACTCTGAGCTCCACTGGTAAGAGAGCTGTCTCCGGCCCGGACATGAAACACTTTGTGTTGTTTAACCCTTTCACAATGTGTACAGCATATGTCGAGTGTCTGTGTATTAAGTGGGCTCGGGAGCCGAGCCTAAAACATACATGGTTGGTTTGCATTATAATTAGAGATGAGCGAACGTACTCGGTAAGGCCGATTTCGCAATCGAGCACCGCGATTTTCGAGTACTTCACTACTCGGGTGAAAAGATTCGGGGGTTGCCGGGGGGCGTGGCGTGGCGTGGTGGAGCGGGGGGTAGCAGCGCGGAACAGGAGGGAGCTCTCTCTCTTCCTCTCCCCCCCACTCCCCTCTGCAACCCCCCGCTCACCCACGGCGCCCCCGCATCTTTTCACCCGAGTAGTGAAGTACTCGAAAATCGCGGTGCTCGATTGCAAAACCGGCCTTACCAAGTACGTTCGCTCATCTCTAATTATAATGTATTACAATCAAATAATTGCAAATGTCAATCAAATATCAAAATGCGTTAAATTATTTTTTTTAATTATAAAGAGACATATTTAAAGTTAAAAAAAATGTTCCCCTTCATCTCATCCTAAAATTTAAAAAAATGATACTCCTGCGTCTGTGAAAGTCCAGAATTTTAAAATATCATATTATTAAATCTACTTTAAAAAAAGAAAAAACTCAATGCCAGAATCATGCTTTTTTGGTCACCCAATATTTAAGAAGAAATTGCACAAAAAGTCATATGCATTCCAAAATGGTATTAATAAAAACTACAGGTCACCATGCAAAAAACAAGTCCTCATATAACCTGATCGATAGAACAATAAAAAAGTTATGGGGGTCAAAAGAAGCCAACAGAAAGCAATTTTTTAAAGGCATTTAAGTTTTTTTTTATTTTTTACCTGTACTATATTTAAAAAAATATATATAAATTTGGCATTGCCGTAATTATACTGACCAATGGAATAAAGATACCATGTCTGTTTCACTGCACTGTGAACCATTTTCCATTTCTCCCCACATAGACATTTTTTTAAAAGTTTTCGAGCAAATTACATGGTATGCTAAATGGTACTATTAAAAAACACAACTTGTCCCACAAAAAACAAGCCCTTGTGTAGCTACGGTGCTGGAAACATAAAGAAAGTCTGATCTTTTGAAAGGGGGGAGGAAAACATAAAAACACAAACTCAAAAAAGGGCTAAAGTGGGAAGGGGGTAATAAGGGGATTCATTCACAGAAGGGTCACTGTGCTTTCACCCAGGAGCGTAGCTACGGCTCATAGGACCAGGTGCAAAACTTTATCTTGGAGGCCCCCAACTTCTCTTAACCCCTTTTCATCCAT